>NW_007246402.1:364989-424745 GCF_000164805.1 Carlito syrichta | reverse complement strand
CCCCTCACCTCAGCCTCCCAAAGGCGCGGGATTACAGGCTGAGCCACCGAGCCCGGCATAGGCATCTTTTTTGAAGAATGATTTGAGTTCCTCTGGGTATGTTCCCAGAATAGGGATTGCTGGGTCATGTGGAAGGTCAATTTCTAGTTCTTTTAGAAATAGGCTTGGCCTGCTTTAAAGACCATCAGATTTATTCAGCTACCTCAGGCTCACCCCACTTCCTAAACCAGAGCCCCTTTCTCACTTTCTATTGTTCACATCTTGGCAAATCATGGTCCAACCTAAATATTTGAAGACAATGAATTTGAGATCTAAAAACTGACATTTGGTGGGCTCCACTTTCCACCCAGCAAAAATCCAAAGAATTCATTTGTCTATTTTGTCTAGATTTTGTTTTCTTTTTTCTTTTTTTTTTCAGGGGGATTTGGAGTCTTACTCTGTCGCCCAGGCTGGAGTGCAGTAGCACGCTCGCGGCCACTGCAGCCTTGACCTGCTGGGCTCAGGTGATCCTTCCACCTCAGCCTTCCAAGCAGCTGGAACTACAGGCACATGCCAACATGCCCACCTAATTTTTTGGTTTATTGTAGAAATGAGGTCTCGCCAAGTTGCCCAGACTGGTCTCGAACCCATAGGCTCAGACAATCCTCTCATCTCGGCCTCCCAAAGTGCTGGGATTATAGGCATGAGCCACTGCACCCGGCTAGATTTTGTTTTCTACTGTTCCTTTATCTATTCTACTATCTCCTCCTGAGATTACTCTAATATTATTTTCTTATTTAGATAATAGTTGATTTGCCTGTTTACTTGTAAATATCATTCTTTCTCAGTCTAGGCAATAATTCACCTTTTTTTTTTTTTCTCCATTGTAAGAGTTAGATATTCTGATATTAACATGGAAAGACCTGGTATGGTTCACTAGAATTTATTTGGTTTTCTTCTTTTAACTTCAATATTCAGCTTGCTTTCTACTCTGAGATGGCATTTGGACACTTAACATATATTTGTAGTCCATCCTTGGGCAGAGATTAGGTTCTGGACTTGACCTGCTTAAGTTTGAATTCTGATGTCACCACTGCTTCTCCAAATAGCTTTGATCAGTTCACTCTTTAAGCTTCAGTTACTCCTTCTAAAATGGAGATGATAATCCTAGGTACCTCATAAGTGTTGTCGTGAAGTCTAAAGAAATAAGGTGTGTAAGGCTAACTACAGTGGCTCAGTCCTATAATCCCTATAATCTTGGAGGATATATAGTTCCCTTGAGTAACGGCTGAACTGTGAATATTGACATTTCCAATTGCGTACCCTCCCCCCTGTGGGTTTTTTTAATACTCTTTCCTTAGAATCAGGGCCTCTCCAAAGGATCATCTACTACACACAGGAATCCATTCCTCCTCTTAACAACTTTGTGTACAGGTCAATTGAAATAACAAATGCCGATCTATGGTATATTTTTAAAATTAGAGTTAGGAAGAACTGCCATAAAATCTATTCTGGGCCCTTTTAAACATCGGGGGGAGCCCTATTGCCTTGTGGAGTGAAAGCTAGTCTTGTTCTAGAAATTGGGCTTGCACGGGGTGGGAGTGGGGTTGTATTCAGCTGCACCGCTAACAAGATTCCTGTGCTCAGATTTTCCTTCCAATTCATCCTAGAACTGGTCAAGATATACCTCACCAAAGCCACTTTTTCCTCCCTCCTGCCCATGCCTGCCTCAAGAAATAGGTGAGTTAGGTTTTTCTTGGGGAAGCGTTTGTTATATTTTTAAATGTTTCATACCAATTTATCTACATAGTTCAATACATTAAAACAAGCAGGCTAAGCACAGTGGCTCACGCTTGTAATCCCAGTATCTGGGGAGGCCAAGGTGGGTGGATTGCTTAAGCTTAGGAGTTTGAAACCAACCTGGGCAGTATAGCGAGAACTCATCTCTACAAAAAAAAAAAAAATTTTTTTTAATTAGCCAGATGTGGTGGTGTGTGCTTGTAGTCCCAGCTACTCAGAAGGCTGAAATGGAGGGATCACTTGAGCCCAGGAAGTTGAGGCTGCAGTGAGCCATGATTGTGCCACTGCACTCCAGTCTGGGCAGCATAGTGAGACCCTCAACTCAAAATTAATAAATAAATACAGAAAATCACTGTAAACTCTATCAGTAGTTATTATGGGTAGATTTATTATTTGTATGAATTATTAAAGTCTTATGTTAGAGACTTCTCCAGCGTGATTATTTATAGTTTGTACGATGCCATGTTTAAGCCATTTTATCAATATGAGATATAAACCTTAGGCAGTATGTAACCATAAAATAAATGAGATATCTAACTTTTAAAAAGTAGTCAGCTATATCTATGAATGAAAAGATGAGTGTGTAATTAAAAAGATCACACCACTTTACCATCCAGGTATCTGTAGATTGAACACATTACAAATCTCCACTAAGGGTTGAGTACAGTTGAAGGAGATTCTCAGAGCTATCGCCATGTTGGAGAAGTAGACACGCATGCAAAACTGACCAAGGATAGGAGGAAAAAGGATGTGCTACACAGGGAAGGAACCAAGTGAGGACAAAAGGAAGGTAGCTGACCTCCATGTAATAAACTGGATCCCAGGCCAGGCGTGTGGCTCATGCCTGTACTCCCAATGCTTTGGGAGACCAAGGCAGGGAGATCTCTTGAAGCCAGGCATTCAAGACCTGTGCAACACAACAAGACCTTGTCTCTACAAAAAAAGTTTTAAAAATTAGCCAGATCACAACCATAAAAAGGACAAACATATGGACTTTGCAGCAACTTGGATGGATTTAGAGTCAATCATATTCAGTGATCTAACACAAAGACAAAGAACAGAGTATCATATGTTCTCACTCATAAGCGGACCTCAAACAATTATAATACTATAAGAAAGGGATTGGCAGTCATGGGAAATTGTCAGAGGAAGGGGTTGGGATTGGCAGTTGAGGGAAACTGCTAGGGGAGGGAGGGATATAACTCATCAACAAGGATACCTGCATAATCAACATTTGTATACCTAACCCTGAATTGTACCCCACATCTTTATAATAAAAAAAAATTAGCCTGAGCAGTTCAAATACAAAATATTCCATTTTATCTTATCACTTAATTTTGTTCACTGTGGTGTAACTCAAGAGTTGTTGCAGATAAATAAATAAAATTTGTATAATCTGCATTTGAACTAATAAATTATGAAAGATATTGGCATTCAGTCATTATGTAGTCAACATGAATCCAATAACCCTCATTCTATGAACAATGATTAGGTATGGTAAGGGCTTAATAACATTTGGTTGTTAGAAATGTGCATTAAAAAAATCTGTAGTGGTTTACTTTTTTTTTATTGCTCTATTGTTTCCACATGATAGCTGACGGATGAAAAATCCATGACACAAATGCATTATAATTACAGCTATCAGGCCACCCATAGCCATTTATTATTTTCATATAGAAAGCAGTGTGGCGATTCCTAAAAGAGCTACAAATTGACCTTCCATATGATCCAGCAATCATTCTCCTGGGAATATATCCAGAGGAACATAAATCATTCTACCAAAAAAGACACGTGCACACACATGGTTATAGCCGCAATATTCACAGTAGTAAAAACACAGAACCAACCCCACTGGCCTTCGAAAGTGAACTAGATAAAGAAATTACAGTACATATACATGATGGAGTAATACATAGCCATTAAGAAGGACAAACACAAGCCGGGCTCAGTGGCTCAGCCTGTAATCCCGCGCCTTTGGGAGGCTGAGGTGAGTGGATTGCCTGAGCCCGCGGGTTCGAGACCCGCCTGGGCAACTTGGCGAGACCTCATCTCTACAATAAATTAAAAAATGAGCCGGGCGTGGTAGCGCACACCTGTAGTTCCAGCTACTTGGAAGGCTGAGGCGGAAGGATCGCCGGAGCCCAGGAGGTCGAGGCTGCGGTGGCCGGGAGCAGCCACTGCACTCCGGTCTGGGCGATGGAGTGAGACGCCAACTCAAAAAAAAAAAAAAAACAAGAAGGACAAACACGAACTTCAGAGCAACGTGAATGGATTTAGTCAATGATACTCAGTGATCTATCACAGAAACAAAGAACTGAGTACCACGTGTTCTCATTCATAAGCGGACCCTGAACATGTGCCATAAGAAAGGGATTGGCAGTAGCCAGAAACTGCCAGGGGAGGAGGGGCCACATAGCATCAATAAGGGTACTGGATCTCAAACCAGGTGAAGTGGGGACCAAAGGGAGGCCCAAATTTTACCTGTACAACAACCGCTTACATAACTAATCCTGAATTGTACCCCATATCTTTAAAATTTTTTTTAAAAATACAGAACCAACCCCACAGCCCATCAAAAGTGGACTGGATTGACTGGGCACAGTGGCTCACACCTGTAATTCCAGCAGTTTGGGAGGCAGAGGTGAGAGGACTGCGTGAGCCCAGGGTTTCGAGACCAGCCTGGGCAACTTGGCAAGACCTTGTCTCTCTAGTAAATCACAAAATCAGTCAAGCGTGGTGGCACACACCTGTGGTCTCAGTTACTTAAAAGGCTGAGACAGAAGAATCGCCTGAGCCCAGCAGGTCAAAGCTGCAGTGGCTGTGAATGTGCCACTGCACTCCAGCCTGGGCGACAGAGTGAGACTCCAACTCAAAAAGAAAGGACCGGATAATGAACGTGTGGTACATGTGCATGATGGAGTATTACACAGCCATAAAGAAGAACAAGATCACGGACTTCACAGCAAATTGAATGGAACTGAAGATCACCATACTTAGTGACCTATCACAAAAACAAATAACTGAATACCGAATGTTCTCACTCATAAGTGGGACCTGAACATCCATCACATTAGCACAAGGGAGGGATCGGCAGTTGCTGGACACTGCCATGGGGGAGGGGGAAAGAGATAGGAGGGCACCTAACAACACAAATTGTATCCGGTCCTAAACCAGGGCAAGTGAGGACCAGTTGGAGGCCCAAGCTCCACCTACATGGAGCCGACTTGTGTAGCTAATCCTGGCTTGTTCCCCACATCTCTAAAATTAAATTAAATTAAATTAAATTAAATTAAGGTACATTTTTCCTGAAACAAAATAATAAAAAACAAGAGCCGGGCTCGGTGGCTCAGCCTGTAATCCCGCGCCTTTGGGAGGCTGAGGTGAGTGAATGGCCTGAGCCCGTGGGTTCGAGACCCACCTGGGCAACTTGGCGAGACCTCATCTCTACAATAAATCAAAAAATCAGCCGGGCATGGTAGTGCGCGCCTGTAGTTCCAGCTACTTGGAAGGCTGAGGCAGAAGGATCGCCGGAGCCCAGCGGGTCGAGGCTGCGGTGGCCGGGAGCGGCCACTGCACTCCAGTCTGGGTGACAGAGTGAGACTCCGACTCAAAAAATAATAATAATAATAACAATGATAAACAAAACACTTTCTATCCTGATGACATCCTGTGGGATTAGGTATCTAATGGCAATGAAAAGCTTGAAAAAGGGAAGTTTGCAGAGTTGGACCCTACAACAGAACAATATATTAAGCAGGAAAAGCTTCAGCCAGTGAAGAGGAAATGGAGTCTGAGGGTAAGTTAAGGAGGGAGTGCTCCTTCCAGCAGTGTTGCTCATAGCTAGCACTAGCTTTTCTTCATCTTCTCATAATATCCTCCACTGCATCATCATAGTTATCTGGGGACCTCACCAAGCAGGCTGACAGCCATGTGTGGGTTGACTAATTACAGTAACCTGAGATTTGGCCACTGGGTAGCCAATTTTCTCTTTATGAAGGAAGGTCTAATGATTTATATCATCATCATCCTTATTAATACCTCAAAGGTGACCCCACCCAGAAATGCTGGGAACGGGTGGCACAGGACATGGGTGGGGCCAGTGTGTTCTGTTAAATACCTGTGGTCCGGCATCGGCTTCCTCTCAGAAGGCAGTTCTGGAGCGTTTTAGGCTTGCTCGTTCTCTCTCTTGCACGCTGCAGTCTGGCATTTATTTCACCTCTGTTCACTCGTCTGGAAGATTCGGGCCCACACCATGACTGATGAGGAACTGTCTGCCTTGGTGGTGGATAATGGGTCAGGGATGTGCAAGGCGGGCTTTGGTGGTGATGATGCCCCTCGGGCGGTGTTCCCCTCCATGGTAGGGCGTCCCCGACACCAGGGGGTGATGGTAGGCATGGGCCAGAAGGACTGCTACGTGGGAGATGAGGCCCAGAGCAAGAGAGGCATCCTGACCCTGAAGTACCCCATTGAGCATGGAGTGGTCACCAACTGGGGTGATATGGAGAAGATCTGGTACCACACGTTCTACAACGAGCTCCGCGTGTCACCCGACGAGCACCCCATCCTCCTCACCGAGGCACCCCTCAATCCCAAGATCAACCGGGAAAAGATGACTCAGATCATGTTCGAGGCCTTCAACACGCCGGCCATGTACGTGGCCATCCAGGCCGTGCTGTCCCTCTATGCCTCAGGACGGACCACAGGCCTCGTGATGGACTCTGGGGACGGAGTCACTCACACCGTGCCCATCTACGAAGGTTACGCCCTGCCTCATGGCATTCTTCGGCTGGATCTGGCAGGCAGAGACCTGACCGATTACCTCATGAAGATCCTGACAGAGAGAGGCTATAGCTTTACCACCACAGCTGAGAGGGAGATTGTGCGGGATGTCAAAGAGAAGCTGTGCTACGTAGCCCTGGACTTCGAGCAGGAAATGGCCACTGCCGCTGCATCCTCCTCACTCGAAAGAAGCTATGAGCTTCCTGATGGACAGGTGATCACCATCGGGAACGAACGCTTCCGATGCCCTGAGGCCATCTTCCAGCCTTCTTTTCTGGGCATTGAGTCCAGTGGGATCCACGAGACAACCTTCAACTCTATCATGAAGTGCGATGTGGATATTCGCAAGGATCTCTATGCCAACACCGTGTTGTCTGGAGGCAGCACCATGTACCCAGGCATTGCTGACCGGATGCAGAAAGAAATCATAACCCTGGCACCCAGCACCATGAAAATCAAGATTATTTCTCCCCCAGAGCGCAAATATTCTGTTTGGATTGGGGGCTCCATCCTGGCCAGCCTGTCGACGTTCCAGCAGATGTGGATCAGTAAGCAAGAATATGATGAGGCTGGTCCTCCCATCGTTCATAGAAAATGTTTCTGAATGGGCATCCATGTTAATAGGTTTACATTTTCCCTTGTTCTAGGTCATAGTGATGGTCCTGCTTTTATCCACTTTCAATAGGATCAAGGTAAATAGTTCTCTCTTCTAACATGTAAACCAGCAAACCCATCTCTCTCCATCCGGGGCTCTTGTCCAGCTAATCACATCTTGATCTCTATCAACTGAGGGTGAATTCTAATACCATGTTCTATTTCCTTCATCTATACGGTCTGAAGAAATGTAGACCTGTTTAAGTAAAAATAAGTGACAAGAAGTTAAATCATGATAAATGTCACTTTGGGAAGGATAACTAGAATTTTCAAGCTTTAAAATCTAGTTCTTGCTAGAATAGTTAACAATAACAGGCTGTTCAAACTTGTAAAAAAAAATAATGTGTATGCACTTAGAGCTATGTCTTATTAGTTGAGTATCTTCATTTTGTTTACTTCTTCACATGGACGTAATGATTACATAAGTCAATAATATCCATATATACATAGACACAGGAGAAATAAAATATTATATTATAAAATATGCTGCTTTATCTGACTATCTGAACAGCTGATGTGAATTTCTTTATTCCCCAGAGTCACCATTTTTGTAGATCCACATTTTGTTTTCTTATTAAGCTGCATAATGAAATAGCCACCATTCCATTAATGTTGTTATAAATCAACCAAATTTTCAGCACACAGTAGAGTTTTGCAGGCCAAACATATTTGGTTGTATTACTTATTAAACTTCATCATTTGAAAACAGCAAACTGCAAGTAATGCCTAATTTTTAAAATAGATATATTGCAATATCAAATGAATGCCATTATGTTACAGTCTGACAAGGATAATTTTATTTTTATTTCTTAGCAAATCAACGCACATCTTGAATAATTTCTGTGGGCCATGATTTTGAATATTTCTCCCATGCAAAAATATCACTGTGGAAAAACATGGTTGTAGTATCTTTATTGATTATAAATTTTAGTGCTGGTAGAGTAATCCAAATTTTATTCTTGGAAAAATTTTAGAATAATTTTGCTTTATTATACCCAGTAACTAGCAGTACTTCTGCACACAAAGTGTCTCTGAGTTACTAACATCTTTTAAAAATCAGTGTATCTTCCTATATCTAAAATTTTCTACTTAATCAAATGATTATTTATCAACCAATTTCAAGTACTAGTACATTTATTTCAAACTATGTTGTGATTTCTGATTATTTGAATGTTAGGATTATTTGTATTTTTCAGGGCAATTTCTAAGAATTTAAAATATTTGTCGGATTGCTTATTGGGCATTATCAGGCTCTCAAGAAAGAGGAATCATTTCTCTTTTCCTCTTAGTTGGGAAACATGTACTTATGTTTTAAAGCTTTATATTGGAAACAGTAGGCATTTTTGCTTAAGATAAGACTTAAAATAATTTTATTATTCCTTCTTTCCTCTATCTGGCAATTTAATTTCTTAATGCATTTAAGCCGAAAAAAGGGGGGGTGCACTTTATTTTATAAAACTTAAAGTCTCCTTTCATTAAATTAAAATTGTGTTAAACTTGCATTCTTAGATTTCCTATTATTTCCTCTCAATCATTTCCTTAGAACTAGAGAATGATCCAGAAAGATCTTTATATATAAATATATATATATATAACCTATTCATCTGTATGTAACAATTTTGTACCTGGTACATTTAACCATGTAAACACAGGCAAATTTTTAAAAAGAAAAATAGCTGGTCAAATAAGATTATAGATTTCTCATAATCTCAATAAAAAGTTGGAGTTTAGTGGATGCTGGTCTTTAGGTAATTAGTAGGCAAAGATAATGGCAATGATAATAATCATACATTGGATTTATATGTTGCAACGCTTTCCATTTGCAGAGTGACAAACATTCTGACCTACATTCTGGATTACCAGAAAAAAAATATATCTCCCCACTCACAGAATATATATGGGACAGGAAGGTAAACTTTCAAGAGAGTCAACTACAGCCCTTGCTGGATGCATTGGCTCACGCATGTAATCCTAACACTTTGGGAGACTGAGACAGGAGGATTGCTTGAGGGCCAGGAGTTTGAGACCAGCCTGGTCAACATACCAAGACCCTGCCTCTACCAAAAAAAAAAAAAAGGTTTTTAAATTAGCTGAGCATGGTGACAAGTGTCTGTAGTCCTAGTTACTTGGGAAGCTGAGGCAGGAGGCTCACTTGAGCCTGTAAGTTCTAGGCTACAGTGAGCCCAAAAGAGTAAGACCCTGTTTCGGAAGGAAGAAAGGAAGGAAGGAAGGAAGGAAGGAAGGAAGGAAGGAAGGAAGGAAGGAAGGAAGGAAGGAAGGAAGGAAGGAAGGGAAAAAGTAAAGAAAGAGAACTAGCAATATTAGATGAAAAAAAAAACCCATAATGCAAACCATGCATTATAAATCTTGAATTACTCTGGTAACTCAAGAGTTTATTATATATAAAATCTACAATTTCTAGATAATGAGTTGGTAAAATGCCAGCAGTTTAAACTTGTGGTCTTTGGATATTCTCCTGTTTATCAACATTGACAAACTGATGGATGAGTTTAATGAGGAAACAGCCCATCTTGCAACTTCATATTTTAGAATCAAAGAATGCCAGCCAGCCTCGGTGGCTCAGCCTGTAATCCCGTGCCTTTGGGAAGCTGAGGTGAGTAGATTGCCTGAGCCCGCAGGTTCAAGACCCGCCTGGGCAACTAGGCGAGACCTCATCTCTACAATAAATCAAAAATTAGCTGGGTGTGGTAGCGCACGCCTGTAGTTCCAGCTACTTGGACAGCTGAGGCGGAAGGATCGCCGGAGCCCAGCAGGTCAAGGCTGTGGTGGCCGGGAGCCGCCACTGCACTCCAGTCTGGGTGACAGAGTGAGACTCCAACTCAAAAAAAAAAAAAAATCAAAGAATGCCATATATTTAAGTAATACAATTGGCAAATCATTCAACAGTGACTCACCAGCCCAGCTCATCAACCATATTACTTGGAGACCTTTATGTAAATCTAGATTCCTTGGCCCTAGGCTCAGACATTCTGGTTCAGTATGTCTAGCATGAGCACTAGGAATCCAAATGTGCAGCCAATTAGAAAGAATCACATCTCCAAAGAATTCAGAACCAAAAGCACATTATAGGCTCCACAGACAGAAAAGACCTCTGGACATTTGTTTCATCCATCTTCCTCTGAAGATGGGACAGTGCTGAGGCAGCCTTCCTAGATGAATTTCAAACTATTGTAAATGATTTTCACTCTCCCTAGTTGGTGCATCCTGAGTAGCAACCTAAGGCCAAGGCTGTACCAGTCTCCTGCAAACTGCTATTTCCCAGTCACAGGTAATATTTTTCTGAAAGCACACTGTATCCAAAGCCAGTTCCCATACCCTTCTTTCCTAACATATAGATGTGCTTATTTTTCTTTTCTTTTTTCCTTTTCTGTTTTTCTTTTCTTTCTTTCTTTCTTTTTTATTTTTTGAATTGGAGTCTCACTCTGTCGCCCAGGCTGGAGTGCAGCGACACATTCACGCCACCCCAGTGTCAACCTGCTGGGCTCTGGCAATCCTTCTGCCTCAGCCTTCCAAGCAGCCGAAACTACAGGCATGTGCTACCACCCGGCTAACTTTTGGTTTATTGTAGAGACGAGGTCTTGCCAAGTTTCCCGGTCTGGTCTCGAGCCTGCGAACTCAGGCAATCCGATAGTTTTGGCCTCCGAAAGTGCTGGGATTACAGGCTGAGCCACCGAGCCCAGCCTGATGTGCTTATTTTTCAGCAGGGAGATAAAATAACCCTAGTATATGGGTTGTAATCTTAGATTGTAATCCTAGTACACAATGCACAGTTCCGTAATACAGAAAGACCAAGATAGGAGTATGACATTATCCAGACAATCAAAGGATAATCCTTTGGGTGACAAGGACCTTACCATGCTTATTCCTTCATTTTACAACTATTCATTCAACGCCCTATGTCAGAATATACTAGAGAAATGTTTCAAGGACCTTGAGGGAATTTAAAATCTGGTAGTAGGAGAAACTATGTGCAGTGGAAAACAGTAAAATCTAAGGGTGATTCATAGCCTAAACACAGTCCAAGGTGGTAAGGCAATTCATATAAGGACATTTCAATGCCAAGGTGATCAAAGAAAGAACTGAAAGCACATGAAGTCACTAAGTTGTTTTAAAACACAAAAAAAGCTGTATTGAACACAAAAACTTTTCTTAGATGACTCAGGCAGCATTATTTATTGGGGTTGGTGTGGTAGTTAATTTTTATTTTTAATCTTTCTGTTGGACTATACCAGAAACTGTAAAATATAATATAAAAGTTGCACACTTTATATATATAATGCTCAGTTCAAGTGTTGCCTCTTCTATGGAGGCTTTTTTATCCTTCTCTCCCCCCATTTCCAAGAAAAAGTGACAATCTCCTCCTTTGTGTGCCTACCATATTATCCACATGGATGTAATATCACAAACACATCGCAAACATCCCTCACACCAGCCCCTGGAGGACAGAGACAGGGACAGTATTTGTCCACCTTTGAAAAACTTCCAAGATTTTTCTCGTGCCAGGCGTGTAGTATTAATACACATGGTGGAATATAATCAGTGAGCAATTTCACAGATTTTTACCACGCCGTGTGAACATCAGAGTTCTGCACTGCCTATTTCTTACTAGTGTGTTCTCAGTTCTTTGTATGTCAGCATCTGCTACTTGTTTGGTCTTTCCTCTGAAGCCTATTTTCTTTTTTTTTTTTTTTTTCCTTTCTTCCTCACTTCTCTTGCCTTTTCTATTCACTTCTCCCATGCTTCTCAACATGCAGAGCTGGCTTTTAATAGTCTTTTGTTTGTCAGTAAAAGTTTTCCATCCTTCTGACTGGTCGAAGGATCGATCAACCCGTCTTTCGGTGTGTGTGCTAGCTATGTGGCTGCTAAGATTTAAAAGAAAGAAAATGTAGGAGGAGGGAGGGAGAGAAAAACACACAAGAGGGAGAGAGAGGGAAGAAAGAAAGGAGGAATGAAGGGTGTGAGGGAAGGAGAAAGGGAGGAGGGAAAGAAGGGAGGGAGGGAGGGGAGTCTTTCACTTAGTACAATAGTATATTCAGCTCTTCTATTCTATCTGCATTCTTGCTGGTATTTTTCTCTTTTTTTCCTAAACTCCCAATTGCCCTAGAGTTGAGAGTTTCAGGTATCTGACTAATAACTCAGACATTATAATGCATTGAAAAGTGTGCATTTCTGGTAACTATTCACAGTCTCCTTCCAGAGTCTACCAAAGATTCTTTTCAAAAAAATGTTTGAAGTCAGGAACTAAGCATGTGGTTTGCCCAATACTGCTTCCAGATGTTGATATGTACAGTTGGAGTGTGTGTGCATGCGTGCGTGCGTGTGTGTGTGTATAAATATATATATATATATATACACACATAATATCAGTAGACTACTCATTAAAATTAATTTATGCTTTAAGACTTCCTTTTTAAATATAAAAGGAACCGTCTGAACTATAAATGTCATTTTTTAAAGCTAGTGCCATAAGTAATGAAGTCTCTGGAGCCTCCTTGAGTGGCCTGTCTTGTTTTTCATCCTATTCCAAATCTGAAGTCCTAACCACCTTATAATTTTAAGTTCAGTTAAATCTACTCAACAGATGTGCCAGTATGATATGATGACAAAAATTTTATCTAGACAAACCCTAACACTGCTTGAAAAATGGAAAATCTTATTTAATTGACTAGTTGACAATACATAAGTTAAAGAGCCAAGTTATTCTCTCTGGAATTGGGAATGAGTCATTTGTAACCATACACATATCAAATGACAGTGTCTGGTGGAAAAGGAGCAGAGGTACAGACACAGGAAGGAGGATTAAAATTCCTGCTCATGACCCCTTTATGGGTGTACTGTGGTAAGAAAAGCTTTTCCTAGCCATTTTTTTAAGTTGGGGGTGAACAGAGAAAGCCAGATGCCAACATGGTATTTTAACTTCGTGGATCTTTCCCTCCACGCCACACATCCTCTGTGACCTACTCAGAACATCTCCAAATGTCAGTCCCTCTTGTTACACAAGGAGGCACCCAAAAAATTGGAATTATTTTTTTGGAGAGTGGGCCCCTTTTAGTACCGGCTACCCGCCACAAGGTAAATGTTCAAGGAACTCATCAGCATCAGTGTACCAGTTAATGTTCTTCTAATAGATAGTTTCCAGTAGAAACATCTTGCATTGTGGCAAACAAGTGGCAGGTTCCTCCACCATGACAATGCACTGCCCACACCGTGCTGAGTGGCTACAGCAGTTTTTAACCAAAAAGTCATAACTCCTGTGCTCCATCCTCCCTATTCACCTCCCTTGTCCCCAGAAGCTTTTGTTTTGTTTTGTTTTGTTTTTTGAGTTGGAGTCTCACTCTGTCGCCCAGACTGGAGTGCAGTGGCCGCTCCCGGCCACCGCAGCCTCTACCCACTGGGCTCTGGTGATCCTTCCGCCTCAGCCTTCTGAGTAGCCGGAATTACAGGCACGCGCTACCATGCCCGGCTGATTTTTTGATTATTGTAGAGATGAGGTCTCACTGCCCAGGCGGGTCTCGAACCCGCGGGCTCAGACAATCCACTCACCTCAGCCTCCCAAAGGCACAGGATTACAGGCTGAGCCACCGAGTTCAGCTTGTGTTTTGTTATTTGTTTTTTGTTTCCCTGAATGAAAAAAGTCCAGAGGGAAACGTTTTGCTGATATGGAAGACGTGAAACAAAAAACAGCATCAAAATTGATAAGTTCAAAACTGTTTTGAGCAGTGGAAAACGCGTCTTGATAGGTGTACTGCATCAAACGAAGAATACTCTGAAGGTGACTG
The DNA here is from genome assembly GCF_000164805.1 of Carlito syrichta. Taxonomy (NCBI): domain Eukaryota; kingdom Metazoa; phylum Chordata; class Mammalia; order Primates; family Tarsiidae; genus Carlito; species Carlito syrichta. The sequence continues at coordinate 410,733 of NW_007246402.1, read as the reverse complement.
AAGTTTAAACATGTAAGATAAATACACAATTTTTTATACATTAAATTTGGGGGGATCGCTACCCATGCTAGAGAAGCAGCACCTGTTCAGCATTTTTTACTGTGTCCATACTTGGCTATCAAAGGAAAAGCTGGCCTCACCAGTGAAGACAAAGTCATAATCAGTAGAAATGTTGAAATCTTCTAAGGCAGTCCACAGTGTTTATGATTCACAAATAGAAGTTTTTCACAGAAATATAAGCTTTTCATCAATGTTGAATTACTCTGGTAATTTAAGAGCTTACTATATGTGAAATCTACAATTTCTGGATGATGAGTTGGTAAAATGCTAGAAGAAATGTAGAATATGCCCCTTTTGTTCTAACAATGGCATTTGTTCTATGATGAGCACATTATATCCTTAGCTAAATAGTCAATTTTATCAAAATGGGAGAAATGATCTCCAGCAAAATGAAAACAAAAGGTCCAGTTTTAATATTTTGATGGGATCAGAGAAACAAAAGTTGGGAATTATATCAATGAAAATGAAAGAGATGGTAAAATGCCAATCAAAAAGAACACTTTTGTGCTACCAAACTCTGGATCTTGTGGCTTCTTTCTGTGGTTTTTGTACCCATTAACCATCCTCTCTTTATGCCCTCTCACCACCAACCTTCCCACACTCTATCTTTATGAGTTCAATTTTTTTTGTCTTCCACACATGAAAGAGAACATGTGATTTAGTTACCAATTATTTATTCTAGATTTCCAAATAACCGAACGAGTATAATTGGAATGTTCTTAACACAAAGAAACAACAAATGCTTGAGGTGATGGATATCCCAATAACCCTGATTTGATTATTACATATTATATGCTTGTATCAAAATATCACATGCACTCCATGTACAACTATTAGGAACCCATAATAATTAAAAATAAGAGATTTTGAGCAAAAACATTCTTCTTCATGTGGTCTCTGTACCAGTAACTCATTACTTTCATATTTGAGTTACTGTGGCCAAAATCTGCAGCCAGTCTGCTTGATTGCTCTTCAAACATTAGCCACAAAGGGACGCTTCACATTCACAGGGTCAGGTAGGCAGGATGGATCTAGTAGACACTGATTGATTCACTTTGGTTTTCGTCTTGATTTTTAGGTAACCAGCAACTGAATGCTCTTTTTATTTAGTAAGAATTACTTTTTTGTGTGAACCTTGGTTGGAGGCAAGACCCTGATATGTACTCATTCACCATCAGCTAGAACTTTGGCTCAGCCCGTCAGATGCTCTGTTCTGAGATTTTTGACACTTAGAACCTGAGAGTGATGCAAATATGAAAGAACTGTTGAGAAATCACTTATGGCTTTAGCGGCACAGGAACCCACCAATGACTATGGCATTGTTCCACAGTCGAATCCTAACCAGACTATTGGCATAGCTTATGCTCATTTTCTTATTTCCTAGACTATTCCATTGGTTTCTGCCCATTTTCCAAGAATCAGTCTGTGAGCTACTTGTCATTTTTTCAATAATTTTGTTTCTTGCTCAAACTGTCTAAAGGCAATTTTCTGCTATATGCAATTAAGAATGTTGACTAAAATATATGTTGATGCCAGGGAGTAGAATTGCGGTGTAACAAACACTTAAAGAAATGGAGAACTTTAGGGTTGGTCATTTGGCTCAATTCAGGCTAAAGGCAGTACAAATCCCACTAGTCTTCAGAAAAGTGAATCTTACAACCCACAGAAAACAGGGGAGAAATCTCCTGGGATCCCTTAGAATAAAATACTTTTTGAGGGCAAGATTGTGGGTGATGAGGTTTTCACTGTCATTGAACAATAGCAAGGACAAGAGTAATTTTGTGATGAAGGTTGGATGGCTGTTTCTATTGGCTCTGACCAGCTTAAAAGATAGTATAACAAAGTAAATTTCCTAGACATATCTCAAAGCACAGACTGAGCTAAAGGAATATTTTATTTCTTAGAGACACGGGGCTGAGTGCCTAAAAAATAAACCTCATTGATTGAATTCACAGATTCACTAGGACTTCACCATAGTTTAGGGCAATGATGAAAAACAATGAGAATCCAAGTTTTGGAATGAAGTTGTACATGGGAACTTGAGTACTTGGTGACCCCAAACTTCTAGTCCTGCTATTTTGTAGCCAAGCAACCTTTTTTCCTCATCTGATGAGGGCTTTATCATTTGGTTGCACACCTAAATCAGACTTCTCTAGTGGAAGTACCTGGAAAGGAAAAGCTAATTTTATCATTTAGGGTCCTTGTCAGTTACATATAGACTACTGAAAGGGTTTTAACCGAAGAAAATTTATTTAAAGATTATTTACAAAGAAAGAAAATTTATTTAAAGATTATTTACAAAGAAGAAAATTTATTTAAAGATTATTTACAAAGGTCTAGACAGGATTAAGGAATCAGTAAGGCATGATGGCCCCAAGACTAGCAACAGCAGGAAGCCGTTATCATCTCTAAGCCTGAAGGAGCAAAGAAAAAGAGAGATGTGACCAGAATCCAGTAAGAGATATCAGAGAAGAGGACCTTTGGCCAAAAAGGCCATCCAGTCCCACTTAGGACCCTGGAAAAAGAAGAAAGAAGAGGAGAAAATTAAAACCTTAACTTCTTCTCATTTCTCCCCAAGATCTTTTACTGGTACCTCCCATCTACCTAAACCAGCAAGAAGTCAGAGATCAAGGGAGGCCATAGGATGCAGTTCTTAGAAGTCAGAGTGAGACAGACTCTTTGTTAACTGCCATGCAAAAAATGGATAGGTGTGGAGAAATAAAAGAGGAATGTTGTAAGCTAAATCAGGTGACTTCAAATGCCATGGTTTTTCTAGACATGGGCTACCTATTTAGGTAAAGTCCCTGCAGTTATTAACATAATTAATAGTTTTCTCTAGTATAATAAATAGCTTTTCAGAAGTTTGAGTTTACCTGCTAGAGACATAAGTACAATCTTATCATCTTGCCTCAGTTTTAAGACAATTGCCAATTATGTGCTACAATTTAGTGTCAAAGGACTGTCATATCATTCCAGAGGATATCATAGTGATTTACATCATACTTTGTAGTGCACAGAGAATAATATATTATTTAACTTTGGAAAATCTTACCTAAAGCACAAGGAATAGTAAAAAAAAACGAGGGTTTTATTTCAGGAAACTTTTTTTGAGAGGGTGGAGATTAGAATATATTTTTAGAATATATGCTCCAAATAATAGGACACTATCAACTTTGAGTGATACCTAGTACAAGAGAAATGCCTCCAACTAATCTAGGGTACATTGAAAGTAGTTCTGCCCCTTGAGCCTTATAACCCAGTAAACACAAAATTTCTCAGCAATTCTGTGGTAGATGGAATTACTCAATAGAGTTGGGAAAGCTCTATTAAATTAATTTCAGCCACATGCCCTAGGAGGTTGAAGCAAAGCTGTACCCTTTTCAATAAATAACTATATTCCTCTTAAGAATGAGTTCTTAAATTGCTGTCGGGTACAGGTAGAGACTGAATTTGTCATCTTAACGTGTAAACTTGCCACCTGAACCACTTATTAGAAACTGATTCACCTAGTCATAAAACCTACCATGACAGTAGCATTCTATCAACAAATAGTAGTATATGCAGACTGAGATTGACTAGATACTGAAGGCAAAAGTAAGTTGCACAGATTGCTGACATCTAACTCACATAAGTCCCCGTGTCTTACTAGCAGATCATAGTGGCAGTCTATGTTTCCAGGAATTAAAGTTAACTTAGAACCAGCAATCCCTGAAAAGCATGCTTGTATTTCATTCTGTGGTATACAATTACCCTTGTAAATGGCTGCAGTCCCTCGGCTATTCCTATTTAAATTCACACCTGCAGTTTCACGAGGATTTGCCTATAATCAGTGGAATAAGGAGTAAAAAAAGAAAAAAAGGGGACTAGGTTTACAGGCAACCGCATGGGACATGCTGCCAGCAATCAGAAATGAGTTGCTGCAGCGTTCAAACTCCATCATGGGAATAGGCCAGGAGGGTGGAGCAGGGAATCATCCTAGGGGGCAGATCTTCAATCAGTACAGGTTTTTCCCACTCGACTTTGAGGTAATAATTGACATTAATTTCAGGGCAGTGGATACCAAATAAAAGGAATAAAATTGAGGATTATTGACAAGGAAACTTAAGGGAGAAGTATGAAGGAGAACTCACGAAGGAAAAGAGTATTTGTTTTTCTTGTGAACTATTCCAAATGGCCCCCATTACAGAGGGGACTTACTAACCACATGGACTTACTGCTGGATGTGAGTCCGCCTTCTTTCTCAGATACCCAAATGCTTAAAGAAGGCATGACAGTAAGAGTGCAGAACATGCAGAGAATCACCACCACGTCGACTCGCACTGCCCAAGGCTAATCTGGCTGCTTCCATGACTGAGTGCCTACTTCGCTAACATAAAAAAATAAACCCTAAGCCCTGAAAAAATAACATACCCCAGAAGGGCCAGCCAGAACCCTGGTGGTCATGTTGATCACATTATACCCATTACAGGCGAGCCTTCCATTATGGGTGACGCACTGGAATAAAAAGTGGATTTGGATTTGCCTTCTCTGCCAATCACCGCATGCTACTGTCGCTTCTTACCAAGAATCCACATTACAGTGAAAAGTGAAAGTCAATCAGTTGACACTCAAGGGCTTCAAGGGTCTAGTCTGGTACCACATCCCCTGAAGCAACTGACCTCACAGCAGAATGAAATGAAGTATTGAAGACTCAGCCATAATGCCAGCTGAGAGACAACCCTTGCAAGGCTGGGGTGCTGTCCCACAGAATGCAGTATGTGCCCTGATCCCGGGAGTTGGAAATGGTATTTTTCCTTCCATGGCTAAAATACATGAATCTTGAGATGAAAAAAAATAGAAGTTGGGGCAATACCTCTCATTATTACAGCTAATGACTCACTAACATTTATAATTGCCCACCCCTCAGCTTTGCAGTTTAAAGCAGGGGGTTGGCAGAATTTTTCTGTAAAGGGCTGAATAGTACTTTGCAGGGCATTCAATCTCTGTCACTATCACTCTGCCATAATAGCATGAAAACAACCATAAGTAATATGTAAATAAATGAAGGTGACTATGTTCCAATAAAATGTTTATTTGCAAAAACAGGTAGCAGGCTAGATTTGGCCCATGGGCCATAACCACTAAATCATGGTTTAGAAGAGGAATACGTCTGCAAGCGAAAATAAAATCATTTTATTTAGTTGAAAGCTAAAACTATCCAGTGACCACTTTTAGCTCCTCTTACTATTAGACAAACTGACCTAAAAGGAAATTATTGTTGGCTTAAATAACTGATCCTGACAATAAAGGGTAAGAAAGTTTGCTGCTTCACTATGGGGACAAGGGCTATGGATAAGGCCTAGAAGATTCCCTGGGATACTGCTTGTACAACTATGTTCAGAAATAAAATTAACCGAAGATACTACAATTCCATATAGACAGAGAACTAAGACTCAAGTTATTAGGTGGTAAAGTATCATCCTACTAGGGGAAATAATACAACCAGCTGTGTTGTCCCTTGAAGGGTTCATTTGGGAGGAAAAAGTAATGAGTTACAGATTCAAAATGGTGTTTTAGAGTCCAAAAAGACATTGGTTGGAATACACATGACACAGCAAGAAGGCAGAGATAGAGGCTACAGTCCTCTTTTCTACAACTCAAAAAGATGTCTAGACAGAGTTGTCTGCTGTGTAAGACAGCTGGCACTGTCACATCAGAGGCAGAAAAGATGATAATGCAAGTCATTCAGAAAGTAAACCTAGAACTCATGCAGTGAAAAACATAAACACATTCAAAAGCACAGCCTAAAGGTGCTAAGGTGGGGTGGGAGACAGAATGCTTCTTTATCTTGATGAACATAGCTTCATTAACTGTGATTAACATACTCTGTGCTAAGGAAATTAAAAATACTAAAGCGTAGTAAGCAATGTGTTTGTTCTCATCAGATTGCTCTGAATGATAATATAAGACATAAGTCATACACACATAAAAATATATTAAAATACAGACAACTATACAAGAGATGTTATAGGAAGTACATAAAATATTCAAGGGATAAATTCAATAACTTTTGGGGAAAAACCACCAAGCAATGTGTAGCATTCCTGGTGACTGCTAGAGTGGGTGCTGGGACCACTCTTTCTTGTGCATATGTGCTTTATTTTCATAAAGCATTTTGGGGTCTCATTAACGTGATCTAATCAAGGTGATCCTAACAGCTCCTGGAAAACTAGTGTATGGTTATTTTTAGAAGACTGAGCGTCCTATTCCAAACCAGCTTGGAGGGATTATAGAGCTGTGATAAATTATTATTGACCTGACAGAGGACCAGAGTTACAACTTCTGGACAGTAGTATCATAGGAAACATCTAGACAGAGGTGCATCACACTTGGACTTTGTTCTGGGTGTTGCAGCTACATACATATTTGTTAAAAATGAGATGTTATCCAGATGAGAGCCAGAGGTGGCCTAAAATCAGTAGACTATGTGGAGGCAGCAAAGACATTGCTGACTTTGTCAGTAACCCATGGGTAACATGGATTACTGATTAAGCCAGCCTAAGTGAGATCAACATTGAAACCAAGATTTTTTTCTGTTCAGATTCTAAATGTCTGGAGGTGGGGAGACAGACAACATTGGACCAGGAGAGAGAAATTCTCAAGAGCAAAAGCAAGTAGGAAGCAACAGCGTAAGGGTTAATGTGATCCAGTGTAGACTAGCCTTCCCACTTAGTGGCATGCTCAAGAGAGGGATCAGACCATGTGTGGGCCATGTGGAGCCAACTCTAAACTACCTGTGAGGACGCTTGAGAGTAAAGGAGTGCTTGGAAGTCTTGCTCATTGCCATGAGAACCTACAGCATCGTCAAATGATTACCACAAGTTTAGTGGGGCCCACTTCTCGGGCTTTTAGATGAGGACCCAGACCACAAGAAGAATGTGGCATGAGAGTCACATGCTTCACATGGACTTCCCTGGTGTATGGAATAGGATCTCTTTGAAAGTGAACGTTTGCTTGAACTTTTAAAGCTCCGACCACTCCCATTGGTGGAGTCTGTTCTCTTTGAAAACACAATGTGAGAAATTTTGACAATTTTTACTTCCAGATCCAGCAATATTATTAAGGTTTACAGCTTTAGAAAAGAAACACATGCTTTAAAATGTGATGAAATATCAGACCATACCAGGGTAAGTTAAGTAACTTAATATGAGTTTAATAAGACTTCAAGGTATAGATAATTTGGATAACTCATTCTCTTTCAAAGGAAAATCTGCAGCTTCTCCACCAATTTTGGCCCATTAGACGTTGCTAAAATTAATATACTAAATATGACACATTTAGCAATATTTGATTTATTTCAGGAAATAAAGAAAAATGGTATAAAGAATCACTCTTATGTATAATATTTCTAGAAAGAACACTAGCACTCCCCTTTACAAATCTAATAAATCTAAGAAATAATTGACTTTTCTGCGAGAGCTGAATTTAAAGAGACTGAGCACTTCAAACTGAGAAGAAAAATTAATTCCACAGAAATTAGATGAAGTAAGTTGACACTATACAAAACTCTTGAATTTTAGATAAAAATGCTCAAATCAGGTCAACATTATCTTTTAAATCTTTAAGTACAGACAGTTCAAAAAATGATTTAGTCTTTGCTCCTGGATTTATGATGGAACTTTCACTTCTTATATTTACTATATAACCTGAATAATCTCATCACAATACTTTTTTTGGAAATTACAGACAGGGACACATTGTGTTTCTCAGTCAATATATACTTCTGTTCAATCTACCAAGACATACCATGTCCTTGGCTGGAACAATAAAATGAGAACTAGAAAGGAGAATGATGCAATTGACTTCTGGTGGTTCCTCTACTTCCCCATATGGGGTGCATACAAACATGCTCTGTCTCCTTCATCTGGCTAGCACAAAGTTCCCCAAGGCTTCTTAGAATTTCAATAAATCCAAACTAATATAAAACGCATATTTCAGAGAAGTAAAAAGACTTGTTTCTAAGCCTCTGAGTTTGCTCCTAATTGAAATGCAAGTTGTAAACAACTGGGCAGTTCTCTCTAATTATGTGTGCCATGTGTATTTCTAACATTTACAGACTTTTTTTTTTTTTACAAGCATTCCTACCCTGTTTAGAGTGACGGCACATTGTATTACAAAATCTAAGTTTAGATCTTAGTTTTTTGGTTTCAAAACCAGAATGCTTCTAAGAGAGACAAAACAAATCCAGGAGTAGCCATGCACAGGTATAAATCCAGAGAAGTCATACAAAGTTATTCAAAAAAGGACTGGACAATTTCAAAAATGTATAACTCAGTAACTAGATTGTATATTAACCTATGGTTAAGGACCTGTGTTGGAACCAACTCTTCTCATGTCTTAAGGAAATGAAGGAATGCACCGTGGCTGCCTGTCTAGCCATCAACAGTGATGCCTTGCAAAGGGTTCGAGGTGAATTGGACCACAGGACTGATGGGTGCTGGAATATGAGGCTCACCTTGAGCACCTATGAGGTTAAGAAATTAACTCCGATAGCTTCCGCACAAATTAAACCTGACTACCTGTTTATATAAAACCTACTTTCTGAGTTTAAAAACAGTTTTTAATATCTCAATTATTTTTCAATCACATTGTATTTTCCAGCCAGCTAATGTGGTTAGTGGTTATGGAATGAGGATGAAGGGAGGGTGAATAAAAGGAAATGAACACTGCTGTTGCTTTTTTCTCTCTGGACTTTTTCCAGGGTATCAGTATTTCCACAGCCTAGGTCCCAGGGAGAGCACTGTCCACCAGTGCTCTTTTCCCGTCCATGTTCTCTCTTCAGACACCCCTCCCACTGCAGATATCACCTTGTCTGTCATTGCATTTTCCACAATGGCCACCAGTCCCAAAATAGCCACCCACCCCCATAAGCTCTACCCTCATTTATGATCTTTTCCAATCCCTCCTTTTTAAAAAAAGAAAAAATGTGGAACTTCAAAAGATCCCAGCTTTTATTTTTTATGTAAAAATATTTAGTTAACAAATAAAGATTGTATATATCCAAGGTATACGATGTGATGATTTGATACTCTTGCTCAGCACATGGAAGCAGGCTGGTCCCGAGGGAAGCACTCCTTTTGAAGATGAAGCAGTTGGTAATTGGTGTATTACCAAGTCCTAAGGACTGGGCTGCCTAAAGAAACCTATTCGGTTTTAGTTTTAAGGTCTGGATTCCAAAATATTCCTTAAATAACCAAAATGTTTCCTAGGCTTACACCAGTTTTGTAATTGCATTGAAAAACTGGTCCAGTTTTGTGCTTATAGTTGGAGGGACTGAGACTTGAGTATGTAGCATGCAATCGCCAGAGCTGGCCTACTCTCACAAGATATCACAAGTTGTTTTTATCTTAAAAGAGGCCAAAATTGTCACATAATGGAGAAGGTCATGGTATTTTAAAAGAGCTGTAAGCTCATTATAAGAAATGCTTCTGTTTTACGGCAGATCTAAAGGATCGTGCATATTCTTAGGCATACAGGTAGTTAGCAGCTATCGAATCCTTCATGATAACTAAAGGTGCATATGTGATTTAACTGTTTATAGTACCCTGTGCCAGAGGTAACTAAGTCCCGAGCAGGGTAAAATGGAAACAATGGCCCACCTGTTAGGGAGCTCCTTTCAGGTGGTGGGCTGCCTCTGTTTATTCCTGGGGCTAACAGTCTTCAGTTTCATCAAGCTCCTAAGTTCCCCACCCCTTCTGTTCCATGTCCCCCAAGTCCTTGGGTTGATGTGGTCATTGGCAAAATAAGTTGTATTCACATCATAAAGGAATTTCATTTTGAAATCCTTATGGCTAAGCCATGCTTCTCACAGTCTACATGTATCTATCTGGGCAGACTGATTTCCCCAAATAACCGCACACCCTCCCTTCCTTTTTTCTGCTCCAGTGGTATCATTTTGGGAAGTGCTTAGAACGACTCAAAATTTCAGATTTTTTAAAAATGAGGGGTATAAAAGGGAAACACAACCTTCCCAGCTATCTGGGAGCTTAACTTGGTTTCTAGTTCCCATCCTGAGTTCACACAGTTTCAGTGACCAACCAGGAGTCCTGGACACGGATGGAATTCTACCTGACCCCTGCAGAGCTGTACTCTTGCTCAGCACATGGAAGCAGGCTGGTCCCGAGGGAAGCACTCTCCTTCAGCTTCTGGGACACTGGCTGCTGCCCCCGCGAAATAGACTGTAGGAGTCCCAAGCAAGAAGTTGGCCAGACTTTGGGCATCATTTGGTTTATAGTTTTTAAATATTTAGACATATAGTATGCACACCTCCAGTTGTATTCTTGCTGTGGGTGCTGTAAATGTTAGGGGCAGATCCATAGGCAGTACTTTCTCCAGTCATTATAAATCCATCATTATAGGGATGTTAATAAACTAGACAGGCGGAATTTTCTAGTCTTCCTCCAAACTCACAGAGACATAGACCTATCCGCAGAGGTATAAAGAACAGGAGAACCGAGAAGAGAGGCCACTGCTGGAGAACAAATATCTTCCAATTAAATTAAGATGCCTTCAGGCCTAGAAATGTAAAATACAGTTCCTCTGCAAATCAGTTTCATAAATTCTATCCAAAGGTAAGCAAAAACAGATTGAGAGTTCCAACCACATCCTCTACGCTCCCGGAAATTGGAATTGCATCCACAGACAGAATATCCATAAAACTCTTCAGACCCCAGTTCTCTTTCATGTCACAAGGTCTTCGTCTCAAAAAGGATATGGGTGCCTGGGTTGTTTCAGGATAAAGCATGTCTGATAAAGTCCTAGGATACAGTAGCCAGGCTTCCTTGGGAATCCTATCTGCTCTCTCAACTCCCTGCCAACCTTTGTGTCTCGAGATACAACCTTCCACTGGGAGACTCACCATCCATGATCCATTGTCCCAAATGATCGTCTTGAACATTTCTAGTGTGAAAGTCTCATTTAAGAAAAACTGCTGCATTTATATAATAAAATATCTTTCTAAGGAAATACCTTAAGAAGGGACAACTACCAAAGCCCATCAGAAAGAACCATGTCTGCAGGAAAATCTCAAACGCTCAGCCAAGAGAAACTCTTGTGACAAAGGTGAACACATGTGGCAAAGGTGAGTGGGCAGTGAGGGGAAAACAACCTAAGCTTGAATCCAGATTATCACCATCTGTCTGGCAGCTGCAAGTACAGGATCTGAACGCCCTTCTCCAACTATGCCGGGGCCCTGGGACATACTTTTCTCTCCTTCCTGGTCCCTTCATCCTTGTCCCTAATACTCAACTCCATCTCCTCCTTCTTTCTCCAGTCCCAGCTTTATTCTCAAAGCTGCTACACAAATATTTTGCCAAATGTCTCTTGCCAAATGTCTAAATGATACACATGGTCTCTCTCTCTCTCTCTCTCTCTCTCTCTCTCTCTCTCTCTCACACACACACACACACACACACACACACACACACACACACACACACACTCTCACTCACACACACACAAAGAACCTATCACAGGAACAAAGAAATGAAGAGAAAGTCCAAGTCCAGAGCTATATTTATAAATACAAAAAAATCAATCTGTGCATACAGGAACTGGTTTTTGCACAAGCAATGCACAACATTCCACACTTTTCCCTCAAAGCCCTGGGGCTCCTCTGAAAGGTCACGGAGGAAGAACACAGGCGAGGTAGTATAAAGTCGTTTCCTTTCTTAAACAATATAATCTTTGTAAACTTAATGCTAGGTTTTCTGAAATGCTCTGTAAAGTCCTGTGTCTCCCAACTCTCAACATCAAGAGTGCAATAAAGACCCGTAGGCAGAATGATTTTTTTCACACAACAGCACGTGTTTGGAATGAAAAGGAGTTCTCCTCTATCAACAGGTCTCTTCCACGGGACATGGACAGGGCGACAGGGGGTCATTGACATCAACCACTTCACTTTACCAGGGCCTTTTCTTTCTTCTCCAAAGTCTCCCCGAGGCCACAGGACCTTATTTTCTCCCTCAAACTTCACCTACTACCTTGGATTATAAATTGAAAAAATTGAATTTCTGGTTTTGCCGGGCGTGATGGCTCACACCTGTAATCCCAGCACTTTGGGAGGCTGAGGTGGGAGGATCGCTGGAGCCCAGGAGTCCAGCCAGCCTGGACAATATGGTGAGAGTTCATTTCTACAGAAAAGTTAAAAATTAGCTGGGCGCATTGGCATATTCCTATACTCTCAGCTACTGGAGAAACTGAGTCTGAAGGATCATCTGAGCCCAGGAGGTTGACACTGCGATGAACTGTGATCATGCCGCTGCACTCCAGACTGGGCAGCAGAGTGAGACCCACCCCTCACACTCAAAAAAGAGAGAGAAGAAGGAAGGGCGGGGAGGAGAGAGAGAGAAGGAAGAAAGGAAAGAAGGAAGGAAGGAAGGAAGGAAGGAAGGAAGGAAGGAAGGAAGGAAGGAAGGAAGGAAGGAAGGAAGGAAGGGAAGGGAGGGAAAGAATGAATTAATATACGTCAAGGTTTTCTCAGAACAATTTCCATTTCCCTGGCCAGTTTGAAAGCTTGTTCAAAACCATTTTGCCATGTGTGGTGGCGGGCTTGGTATGACAGGAGTCCGGGTTGGTAAGAAAAATTTGCCAAAACAGTTATTAATTAAGAAAGATAGATTTATTAAAAGGAAGATACATTGCGAAGGGCACAATAAGCCAAACAGCAGCGAGAATGTCTGCTGTCTGCAGAGAGGTAGGGTCTAGAGAGGGTGTTTTTATAAGAAGGGTGTAAGGGTTTAATAGGCCGGGGAATTATCTTTGCGGGGAGTCTACTAAAGGAAACTTCCAGAGGTTTGTGGGCTGACTGACTGTGGTGTTTTGTTTCTTTAAGATGATGTTAGTTAACAGCAATAGTTAACTAGCAACACATGGCTAGCTACTTTTTGTTTACTGCAAATGTTTTACAGCTGGCAAACCAGCTCTCACAGCTTTCGCTGTTATCAGTAAGTTTCTCTGTAACATTTGTAAAATCCCATCCTGAGATTTCCCTCCTCAATTTACCCAATTGATGTTGGCCTAATGGGGCCTCATATTCTTTCACACATTCATCTCCGTCTCACCCCAACCCCAACCCCGTATACCCACTAGCTAGCGCAGAGCCGATTCCTGTTCTGGTAGATTCTGAGTGGCCTGATACCATGCTGAGAGCTTGCTCCCTGCTGGGAACTGGTGGGCTTTGGAGTACAGACTGGTGTGAGGAGAGATGAAAGCTATAAAGCATCAGTGTACTGAGGAAGCACCGACTCCAGTTGGACAAGCGGATTCAAGTCCTGACTCTGTCCCTTATTGAAACCCAGGAAGTTACTTTGCCTTCAGCACTTACTTCCTTATCAGGAGTAATAACACCTATCTCTCGGCATAGATACTTGAGGAGTGTGTTAGATTACATATTTTCTTATGAAAAATAATTGAATGGCCAAAAAAAAAAAAAAAAATCATTCACCAGGCGCTCTCCTAGACAGATTTCAGTATTTTTAAAGGAATAATATATTAACAAAATCGAGAGTTGGAGTGAGAACCCAAATAGCATGCTCAAGCCATAAAAAGTATTTGCTACACAGGCTTTGAAGGAGAGTGTGTGTTTGAATGCTGGTAAGTAGAGACTTTTTATTTTATTTTTGTTTTCTGGAGGAGGAGAAGGTTTGGTTACACAGATTTGGAGAATCATCAAGACAGTTGAACAGGGCAGCTGAACTTCACATTATATCCCAGAATTCCCTTAACCAACATCAAAATGGATCTTACAGTTGACTTATATGTAACATAAAGTAAATAGGGTTTTTAAAATATTTTTCCCCCAAAGATATAGTTTCAAATAAATGCCATCTTATCATTTTAAAAATTCAATAATTTAAAAGTTTCTGGCTCCTAGGAGGTGCTCAGTACATTTGTTTTTCTTTCCCTCTTTTCCCCATGTTCCCTGTAGGTATAGCAGGGGAAAGAGCACTATTATCTCCCGGGTTTAAAAAAGCTATTAACTCAGTCACTGTCGGTAGTCTCACTACCACATTCCTGTCACTCAACCCACTGTTTCTTCTACTCAGTTCCACAAACATCGTTTAGTACCTCTTCTAACCTGGGTGCCTTAGAAAACCCTAAAATGAATAAAACGTGTCTTTGCTCTAATGAAGGTCACTGATCAGATAGACATGGTATGTATAAAAATAACAGGGAAATTAGACTGTATGTGCTAAGTCCCGGAAGAAAAGGCAAAAGGATAACGGGATTCTAAGAAATGAGAAAAGTCACCAGTTTGCTAGAGTCTGGAAGGGCTCCATGGGGGAGGTAGTATTTGAGAGGGACATTGAGGCTGGATACAACTTAGGTGGATTTGGGAATCGGGAGGACACATGTCATGATGTGATTTTACTACCTGCCTCATAACCACCACCACCATACTCTCTGCCAGCTAGGGTCTGGGCAAGGCTTCTCGTGTTTTCCTAGATTCTAATGCATCTCCCACCTCAGAGCATTCAGCTCCGGTTCTCTCACTGATGCCAGCTGGCGCAAAACTCCGTGGATTCTTTGGTTCATTTATAAAATGAATTTAAGAGCAGTTAGCAAAGTTTTCAGTGTTTATTAGCGAGAAAAAGAGAAAAAGGAAGAAGGAAGATTCATGGCAGAAAGACCTGCTGATGGCAAGTTTTTTCAAAGAAGAAAACTCGCACTTTTGTTCTCAACTTCAAACTAGACTTAGCTACCTAGTATTGATATGCTAATGAGTGGAGTCTGGGTAATCATGGCTCCAGAAAGATTGGCAGCCGGGTTCGGTGGTCGAGGCTGAGGTGAGTGGATTGCCTGAGCCCGCAGGTTCGAGACCCGCCTGGGCAGCGAGACCTCATCTTTACAATAAATCAAAAAATCAGCCAGGCATGGTAGTGCATGCCTGTAATTGCAGCTCCTCGGAAGGCTGAGGTGGAAGGATCGCCGGAGCCCAGCAGGTCGAGGCTGCGGTGGCCGGGAGCGGCCACTGCACACCAGTCTGGGCGACAGAGTGAGACTCCAACTCAGCAAAAAAAAAAAAAAGATTGGCATCTCTGGGCTCCTGATAGGAGGAGACAAGGGAAGGAGTCTTTTCCTGACCACATCGTTTCTCTCTGGAAACCTGCCAGATGGTTTCTAATTCACAAGTTCCTTGGCTAAAAGGTGGTCTTGTTATCATTTCCATGGCCTTGGTCAGTTAAGGGATGGTCTTTGGCCTTCCACCTTCTAGGGGGAACCTGAAAGTTTCTTAGTGATTATTATGCTAAACCATGAATTGAAAGGTTGGGCTGTCCTAGTCTTGTATCTCTGATGGAGTTATCTTTTGATTTGCCAAGTGGGTGGGTAGGCTGCCAACTTGGTCTGCAGTAAAATGAAATTTTTAAAATGTCTAAATGCCTACCTGTTGGAAATTTATCTATGTCTAACCGTGCTAGCTACCCTGCCTCATTATCACATACAAATCAGAAGCTAGAATATATGCCACACATCACAAAACACCCTAGACACTCCCAGATTATAGTTGCTTTGTTATTACTCAGCTCTGCCATTTGTATGTCCTTCCTTCCTTTTTTCCTTCCTTCCTTCTCCTCCTTCCTTCTATCCTTTTTTCCTTCTTTCCTTCCTTCCTTCCTGCTCTCCCTACCAACATGTCCCATTCTTGTCTCTAAACTGTCCTTCTTAAAGCAGAGTGGTACACAGGATACTGAAAACAGGAGCTTAAGGATCAGAGACACCTAAGTTAGACCCCTCATCTGCCACATACCAGTTAGGTAATATTTAACACAATTTTTAACCTCCCTGAACTTCCAGCTCCTCATTCATAAAATGTGCTTAAATCTTTATAAAGCCAGGGGCCTATAGAATCAGGATTAAATAAAGCCACATCTGAGAGTGCCTAGAAAGTGCTGTCTCATGGAAGGAACCATGCTATCAGTGCCTTCCTTCTTCACATCTAGAATGCTCATCCCTTCTCAAACCTGCCCATGACCACCCAGAAGGTTTATCACCTACCAGGAGAGAATGGGTGGCTTTCCCCATTGGGACTCACTCACCAAAGCAACCCCTTTCTCTTTCAGGATTCTGCAGAATAATTTTAGCCCTCTCACTGCAAGAACATTTTGTTTTTAACCGGTTTGTTTATGCTCTGTATCTGTTTATATTTGTACAATCACTGATGTGTTTCTTTTTTCTATTTATTTATTCACTGAAACGAATCTAGCTTAAGTGACTGTCACATGTGACTTGAGGACTGAGACCAGCCTGTTTCACTTGGTTTGCACAGAGGGAGTGGCGTTTGCACAGAGCTTGGGCCTGAGAAATAAGGGGGTAAAGCACTCAGTCAATACTCTCTAATGTTGGTGAACTTATAGTAAACATTATATTTAATACTTTTCAAAAGTATTGATTATTCATCACAAACTCTAGACCAGGAGGTGCTAAAGTTTCCAATCTTCCCCACTTCACAAGGTGGGAAGAGTTATGGTCTCCATATTTAAACCAGGAAACCAATTCAAGGAGGTGAGAAGACTCACTCAAGACTGCACAATCTGAAGGTAAAAGACCCTGGTAGCTGGAGTATCTGTCCACTGGCCCAGAGAGCAAGATGACAGAGCAGCACAGTAACACCGAGAAATGCCGGACCTGGGTTCAGCCTGGGCTCCACTTCTTAAAGTTTTTATGAACATTGGTAAGTGAGTAAACCACTCCAAGCCTCAGCTGTATAATCTTTAGAATTACATAATGATAGCTACACTTGGTAGGGATATGCTTAGGATTAAAGGAGATAAACTATTGCTTCTAGAAGAATTCTTGCTAAACAATATACTCTCCAGTAGAACAAATAGTAGTTCTCTTTTTTCCTTTTTCCATCTTGACCTTGTGAGAAATTCCAGACCAAGAAACACACCATTTAGGAGGAAAGAGATAAAAATTGAAGACTATCTTATTGGGAAGGTCCTGGTAGCCCATGACTAGAACAGAAGCTGTGGCATTCTTACAGGAAACCTGGGGCTATGAACTAGAACCAAAATGGTGTTCCTCATTCTGGACTTTGAACACTGCTCATGATTTACCCTAGAATCACTTTCTTTTCTCTCTCTAGGACCCCTTATCAATAACAGGCATGGAGAGACAGCGGGGTCCTGGTAGAAAACTGGAGGAACCATGCTTCCTCAGTAGGAAAAACCTCCTAAAGATGGGTCCTGCCTGGGCATTCTATCCCCATCATCCGCCCCCAAGATTCTCCCCCTGTGAAATCCGTGAATGCCAGGCCAGCTTTGGCCAGGTGGCGAAAGCCTCATCAAATCCACTCTTGCCATTCAATCTAACCATAAATGGCTCCATTTCTGCAGTAAGAGGCAACTGACATAGTGAGCTCAGCTTCTAAGGGACAACACTCACAAGCATCGCACACCAATTATCATGCTTGGCACAGTGTGAGGCTCAAGAATTTAATTTGACAGGAAACTGCCAACTACAGTTTCATTTGGCAAGAAACTGCCAAATGCAGAGTTAGGGTGGCTGTCCCAGGCCCAAGACCAGCAGCCAGCAACATGCTGCAGCCTGGCTCCTTCAAGGGAGGTATAACATGTCCTGTCTTTCTCCACCAGTGGCTCATAACAAAAGAGCAGAAAGTTTCACAGGTGACCCATCACATGAAAAGCATCTAAGTCCAAATTGGATGCTCCTAAGCCCTGCATTCTCAGCCTGTGCCCCAGTGCTGGTTTTCTCTGGCAGAGCTAGTGAAGTCGATAAGCAGAGAGGCATTCTCAGGCTCAAGAATGATGGATAGTAACAACACATATGTTGCCTTTGGCATGGCATTCAAGTCCTTGTGAATGAGGTTCTCCTCCCCTGAAAACACAGCGCAATGTGGGTTCAACTAGTCACAGGGGAAAGACAATGGAGTTCTAATCACAGAACAAGAGGTATTTTGGTGATGTGTCTTGGAGAACTCCCAACTCCAATTCAAAGTTTTGCTTATTTTGACCAGGGATGGGGGTTAGCAATTGTCCCTTCATTGATTGTATCCTGCATGGACTCCAAAGAAAATAAAGCAAAAATTCAATACCACACACACAAAAAAGTTTAAGCTGATGTTCTGTGAAAAATAAATAACACCATATCACAATACGAATGAATGTTTCTAGAGATTTTGATTCTTCTGAATCCGTGGTCTGAAGTCTTTAAATTCCACAGGAAAGCACTCTTCGACTGTAAAATGTCCTAGTCTGATATGACAGAACCACTTACAGGAAGATCTATCAAGGAGCTTTGTCTGGCCTCTTGGCTTACTTCAAATATGGCAATCCTTATTCCTTTTCTCCAACTCTCCGCATTCCTTGGGCTGATCTCTCCTGACTGCCTCAGAGTCATCCAGCAGTTTACCAGAATCTCTCCAGAAGGAATTTGTCTCAGCTGGACTCTCTCAAATACCTAATGGCACTGGGTACTCTTAACCATTTCCCCCGGGTAATGTTCGCACACTAAATAAAACATAATTCACCAGGCATGGTGGCCCAAGCCTGTAATCCCAGCACTTTGAGAGGCTGAGGTGAGAGGATTGCCTGAGCCCAGGGGTTCAAGACCAGCCTGGGCAACTTGGTGAGACCTCGTCTCTATAATAAATCCAAAAAGTAGCTGGGCACATGCCTGGAACCACAGACGTGTGCCCAGCTACTTGGAAGGCTGAGGCAGAAGGATCGCCTGAGCCCAACAGGTCGAGGTTGTGGTGGCCAGGAGCATGCCACTGCACTCCAGCCTGGGTGACAGAGTGAGACTCTTACTAAAAAACAAAAACAAAAAAACGTAACTCCCTTCCCTGAGCTGCATGCCCAAACCTAGGAAAACGAATGCCCTCAAATATTAATAGTATGATCTATTTGGGCTACTATTGCTAAATAGTATGCTCTCTGGTAGAACAAATACTAGTTCTCTTTCTTTCTCTTTCCTTTTTGACCTTGGGAGAAATTCCAGAGACCAAAGACACACCATTTAGGAGGAAAGAGATAAAATCTGAAGGTGATCTTATTTAGAAGTTCCTGGTATCCTCTGGTTCTCCTCCTGGGCCAGCCTAATGCCATCACCCAAGTTCCAGGCTTCGTCATCTCTCACCTGCTCTCTTAAAGTAGGTTCCCATTTGAAATCTCCACATCTTATTTCTCTCTGTCCAATATATCCTCCACCCACTTTTTATTAAACTTTTTAAACTCAACTCTGATTATGTCACTGAACTGCACAGAACCCTTCCTGGACCCAGACCCTACTGAGTTGAAGCATGGATTCTTCCTCAAGACCCCCACATGACCTGACCTCAGTTCCTCTTTCTGTCCCTGTCTCCCTCTGCCTCCTAAGACTACACTCCATCCCACATGGACTACTATTCAGTTTCTTGATGACACCGTATATGTTCTCATTTCCCTGCTTTTGTGACCAGATATTTGCCCAGAGTCCCATTTCTAATCTTGCTACATCAATAAGCCTGGGTATTATCCTAAGAAACACTATATTCCATTGGTTTCTCACTCCGGCCCATCCTTTCCTTTAAAATTTCCTGACAATTTATTCTTCCTGTGTGGTTGTTTATTTGTTTGCATTTGGCAATTCTGTTCCCCACTCTGATCTCTGATGTACCATCTTGGATCTAATATATTGTTATGGGTTGAATTGTGTTTTCAAAAAACAAGATATAGCAAAACCCCAGATACCTCAGAAGAGGACCTTATTTGAAAATAGGGTTTTATACAGAGATAATCAAGTTAAAAGAAAGGCATCCAGGTAGGTCCTAACTGAATATGATTTTGCCTTTTCAAAAGAAAGGAAAAATTTGGACACAGAGGCAAAAACACACAGAGGAAAGATGATGTGAAGATATGCAGCTAGAAGATAGCCACGTGACTAGAGTGATGCACCTGCAAGCTGGGGAACCACAGGGGATGCCAGAAACACCAGAAGCTACAAGAGGCAGGAAATGATCCTCCCCTAGAGCCATTAGAAACAGCCTGGCCCTACTGACACCTTGATTTCAGATGTCCAGCTTCCAGAACTATGACATTATAGATTTCTGCTGTTTTAAGTCACCCAATTTGGTACTGGTTACAACAGCCCTAGGAAGCTAACACACAGATGCTCTCTGTTCTCTTCTTCTGACTACTCACCACCTTTTCTCTTTTACTTCTTTTATAGTTCTTCTTTCTTTTATTTCTTTTGTAGTCATCCTTTTCATACCAGAACCTGGCTACTCCTTTTGTATTCCCCACATTAGTTTTACTAACTTTACAATATGTATTTGTATTTTAAAAGCCATTCCAAAAGATTTCCTCAACATTTTTAAGAGAAACACTTTTCGTCAGTGTCCCGCTACCGCCAATCCCTTTCTTATAATATTATGGTAAATGTTCAGAATCTGCTTATGAGAGAGAACACGTGGTATTCAGTTCTTTGTTTCTTTGATAGATCAGAGTATGAAAGATTCTAAGTTCATCCAACTTGCTGCAAAGTCCATATGTTTGTCCCTCTTTGTGGCTGCATAATATTCTATTGTGTATATGTACCACATTTTTTAAATACAGGTCAGTTTCGACAGGCAGCACAGTTGGTTCCATGTTTTTGCTATTGTGAATAGTGCTGCAATGAACGTGTGTGTGCAGGTATCTTTATTTATTTTTTTTTTTAAAGCAGGATTTATTGAGAGGACAGAAAAGCTCCCACAGTGGGAGGGGACCAAAGGGTGTTGCCTCAGTTATATTTTTTGAAGAATGATTTGAGTTCCTCCAGGTATATTCCCAGTAGGAGGATTGCTGGGTCATACAGAAAGTCAATTTCTAGTTCTTTTAGAAATCGCCACACTGTTTTCCATAGAGGTTGAACTAGTTTGCATTCCCACTAGCAGTGTAAAAGCATTCCCTTTTTTCTCCACACCTTGCCAGCATCTGTTGTTGTTTGTTTTATAAATGATGGCCATTCTCACTGGGGTTAGGTGGTATCTCAATGTGGTTTTGATTTGCATTTCTCTAATGATTAGTGAGGCTGAGCACTTTTCATGTGTCTGCTGGTTGCTCATATACATCTTCTTTTAAGAAGTGTCTGTTCATGTCTTTTGCCCACTTTTTAATGGGGCTGTTTGTTTTTTTCTTTACCAACACATTTAATGTGCCAAATCAGGAGGATTTTCGGGGAGATCACATTCCAAGCACCTCAGGAGAACCAATTTGCATGAGTCTTAGTTTTGTCTAAGCCATCCACACTTAGGACCCTCTGCCTAGCAATGGCCCGGGATCACTCAAATATAAACCAGATGCTTTGGGGTTTCTTTGTGTAACGCACATGTATTGGGTGCCCACTGTGCACAAAGCACTATGTTAGACACTGAGAGGGAGAGGCTGAGAAGTTGACAAACCAGAAACAATCACTGCATGCAAAGCTCCTAGTAATAGGAGAAACAGACATGCATGGATACCGCAAGGGCTGCTAAGGAAGTATCAGAGCAGAAGTAGACTTTCCCCAGGTCCAAAATTGGACTCCACAGGGGAGAGTTACTTTCAAGATCCAATCTGGAAGCAGGTATGGTAGGTAGAATAATGCTGCCCAAAGGGGCCCTAAGAACTCACAAAAAGCTCTCTCTGTCTTCACCTCAAAGTCCCATCATACCCATTTCTGGAAGGCCCCAGAAGGAAAGTGACTTAAGTCTGATCCATTTGCTGGTGCCTATGTCCTCTATCAGCATAATGTCTGAGGCAGGGCTGTCCTGGACACTCCCAGGACAGTGCAGCTGCCAAGATCTGAATGTTTGTGCCTTGTCCCCCACCCCTACACCCTTGCAAATGCAAATGTTGAAACTTAATCTCCAGTGCGATGGTATTAGGCGGTGGCAGCATTGGGAGCCGGTTAGGCCATTGGAAATGGGATTAGTGCCTTTATAAATGAAGTTCTCAGAGATCTGCCTTGTCCCTTCCACAAATGAGGACACAGGAAGACTGTACTATTCTATGAAATAGAAAGCAGGCCATCACCAGACACTGAATGTTCTGGCACTTTGATCTTAAACTGCCTAGTCTCTAGGAGAGCAGAAGTACATTCTGTCATGTATCAACCACCCAGGTTGTGGTATTCTGTGACAGTAGCCTGAATGGACTAAGACAGTAGCCTTTCCAGCAGCTTTCACCACCAATGCTATGCTGAGTTCTGAGCAGAGGGTGAGGAATAGCTATCTCCTGTGCTGTGCTTTGATTGGCTTTGGGGTTTTTTGTTGTTGTCTTTTTTTTTTTTTTTTTAGTTGGAGTCTCACTGTGTCACCAGGGCTGGAGTGCAGTAGCACACTCACGGCCAACCCAGCATCAACCTGCTGGGCTCCAGCAATCCTTCCGCTTCAGTCTTCCAAGTAGCCAGAACTACAGGTGCATGCTACTATGCCCAGCTAATTTTGTATTTATTGTAGAGATGAGATCTCGCCAAGTTGCCCAGGCTGGTCGCGAACCCATAGGTTCAGACAATCCACTCACCTAGGCCTCCCAAAATGCTGGGATTACAGGCTGAGCCACCAAACCCAGCCTGTGCTGTGCTTTGAACCCAAAACAACTCTCTCGAATTTCTGGCTCACCAAGTCCCTCCCAAAACAAGCCCCTCAGTATCAACTTTCTCCACGAAATGCCCTTACATTTTCTTACTACACAGTCCTCCACTCTGCCCTCTGTCTTTCTCCTCGCAGACCCAATCTTCCCACACCCACCAGCTGACCCAGATTGCGGCCAATGGGTCACCAGCACCACCACATCATAATCACATAGTCAATGTGGAGAACAGTATAGAGTTTCCTCAAAAATCTAAAAACAGAGCTACCCTATGATCCAGCAATCCCACTACTGGGTATAAATTCAAAAGAAAGGAAATACATATATGGAAGAGACATCCTCACGTCCATGTTTTTTGCTGCATTATGCACAACAGCCAAGATGTGGAATCAACCTAGGTGTCCATCAACAGATTAACGGACCCAAAAAAAGTGGCATACATACACAATGGAATATTACTCAGCCATAAAAAAGAATAACATTCTTCCATTTGCAGCAACATGGATGGAACTGAAGGACATTATCTTAAGTGAAATAACCCAGGCACAAAAAAGTAAAAACAGCATGTTCTTACTCATATATGAGAGCTAAAAAAATTGAACTAATGGAGATATAAAGTAGAATAATGGTCACTAGAGGCTTCAAAGGATAGGGAGAGGGGATAAAGAGATGGTTAATGGGTATGAAAATATAATCAGATAGAAGAAATAACATCTGGTGTTCAGTAGCACAATGGGGTGACTGTAGATAACAATAAATTATTGTATATTTCAAAATAACTAAAAGAGTAGAATTGGCATCTTCCCAACACAAAGAAATGATAAATGTTTGCAGTGATGGGTACTCCAATTACCCTGATTTGATCGTTACACATTGTATACTTGTATCAAAATTCTACATCTACCCCATATATATGTACAACTATTATGTATTTATAATAATTTTTTTTAAAAAATAAATGAGACTTGAGGATTTTTATCAGAGCAAACTGGGACAGGCCTCAGCGTTTAGATAATGTGCACAATTTGCATGCCTTTCACATTCATTGTTACATTTGGTCTTTGCAGTAATTCTCTGAGGAGGTGATAGACTTCCCTTCATAAAAGATGAGAAAACTAAAACTTGAAAAGTTGAGAGGCCTCCAATGGTACCAGGAACATGGAGGAGCCAGCATGAATTCAGGGCTTCTATTCCAACTTCAGTGCTAGTCCTGCTCAGTCACCCACAGAGGGCAAGGGCCCTGGTGAGGAAAGCTTCGTGGAAACCTTGAGAACTGATGCTACCCTTGAACAGATCTTCAGAGGCTCAGAGACAGCATGGCAGTCTCCTCCAAGAGAAAAGTTGTCATTCAACCCTTTCCTCCTCCAAGAACAATAAGTGTGCCTGTCTCTCTAGGAAAGGCAGGCATTCAAGGAACGAGAGGCAGAGGAAGCCCAGCCAAAGAAAACCCACTTCGCCAGTAGAAGGAACATGAGGAGAGAAGTGTTTCCCTCTTTATAGGAGATCAGCCTCAGGGGGCATCTACCTCTTCCAAAGTGTAAACTAGACAAGCCAAAAAGGGCCTGAAACCCAACTGAGGTTAAAAAAAAGAAAAGAAAAAAGAAAAAGAAAAGAAAAACATTAAGGATGGAGGATGGGGATTTTATCAGTTAAAAAAATTTAATTGGGTCTTTATTCGGACTAAAAGTTTGTTTTCCACGTTCACTAAAATAGAATATGGCAAAAATAATAAATATATAAAGAATAAAATGCTTTATCTGAAGGCTACAAGCTTCATCCAAATGAAACTCAGTGTGGTGAGGCATAAAAGCCTCTTTATATAAATTCCTGTGGCTCCAGCTTTTCCAAGAATATTATTTCTAAAGCAATTTGGGCTGTGGCCTGGATGACACACTCTGCTCTTGCAATCACAGAGACAAGACAGGTCCCAAAAGTGTAAGGTGGAAGACGGTCTCAACCTGCAGATGGGAGCAAAAGTTGAAAACAACTGCGACTCTTACATGACAACTTTCCCTTGAAAAGGCCTAGGGCATATGAACACCACATTCTGTACAATTCAAGAGAAGAGCAGGCGTCTTCCTCAGCAGTCTCTACCACATCTGTGGGATTATGACTGGATATA
Organism: Carlito syrichta; assembly: GCF_000164805.1. Taxonomy (NCBI): domain Eukaryota; kingdom Metazoa; phylum Chordata; class Mammalia; order Primates; family Tarsiidae; genus Carlito; species Carlito syrichta. Next base: position 385,959 of record NW_007246402.1, on the reverse strand, counting down.
TGCTCACACCCAAAAAACCCACACTGTGATCTCTCCTCTTGGCCCAACTGACTGACGGAACGGGTTCTAGAAGGGACATTCAGTGAGAGTTTCGTTCACTGCTCAGTGCCCAGTGCTTAGAAAAGTTCATGCAAGATGTAGGTGTACAACAAATAAATACTGAATGAATGGATGAATAAGGGTATCAGCAAACTCACCACATGCCCCAATAAACCCTTCCCCCCATTTCCCAATAATCCAAGTTCGAGGTAGAATCAATTTAGAGTCCCGTGCACATAATAGTTGAGAGAAAATTACAAAGTTGATTTGATTCATAAAATGCAGGCTGCCTGAAATTCTTTAAAGCATATCAACTCAACCTGGAAGAATCAAATACTCAACAACTACTGCCTGGTCAGTGAATATCTCCATTGTCCTACAGGTATTATTTGGTTTTTACTGCAGCAAAGCTGATAGACTCTGCTTCCATCAAAACATTCCAAGTCTTAGTTTTTGTTTTGTTTTGTTTTGTTTTTTGAGACAGAATCTCACTCTGTTGCCCAGGCTGGAGTGTAGTGGCGTAATACCAATTCACTGCAGCCTTAACCTCCAGGTCTCAAGTGATCCTCCTATCTCAACCTCCTAAGTAGCTTGGACTGCAGGAACACACCATCACACCCTGCTAAATTTTTTTTTTTTTCTTTTGTAGAGATGAGGTCACACTATGCTGCTCAGGCTGGTCTCCAAACTCCTGGGCTCAAATGATTCTCCTGCCTCGGCCTCCCAGAGTGCTGGGATTACAGACACTTGAACTGAGCCACGCTACCAGTTTTTTTCCTCACTCAGCTTGCAGACGGCCTATGGTGGGACCTTGCCTTGTGATTGTGTGAGCCAATCCTCCTTAGTAAATTTCTTTAGTAAAGCCACATGTCAGACATATATTCTAGGGGTTCTGTCCCTCTGGAGAACCATGACTAATATACTTAGGAGGCAGTGCAATCTCACTTCATGAAAGCAAAGGAAAACCTATCACATACTCTACCATGCCCATATCCATATGAGGACAGGTAGAGGGAAGCCAGGGAGGCCCTGTTCAGGGAAGTGTGTTTGGCCCCAGCTGATGGACAGCACTCAGAATTAGCTGAACCACGAGGCCCAAGGCAAAGTCCCACCATAGGCCATCTGCAAGTTAAGTGATGAAAAAAGCTGGTAGCGTGGCTCAGTTCAAGTGTCTATAATCCCAGCACTCTGGTAGGCCGAGGCAGGAGAATCATTTGAGCCCAGGAGTTTGAGACCAGCCTGAGCAGCATGATGTGACCTCATCTCTACAAAAGAAAAAAAAAAAAATAGCTGGGCATGGTGATGCATTCCTGTAGTCCTTAGCCGCACTAAGCCAAGGGCCTGCAAGCAGGAACCCTAGGGAGTTCCCTGGATGAGGCTCCTTCTCAATTCAGGGAGACTCAGTCTCTCTATTATCCCTTTGCTAGGCTCTTCTTCGACACACCAGCCTGTTGCTTCAGGACAGAGGTGAGACATGGCCACACCGTTCAGTGAACTCAGGTTTTGGACAGCTGGCACCCAGTATAGCAACTTCTGTAGCACAGAGAATAAATTTCTCAGAAATGAATTTTCCTCACTGACTCCTCAGGATGCCAGGCTCAAACCCCAGCATCTACCAGCTCACTAGACCTTCAAAAGAATCATCTAAATTTATCCCTGATTTTAACATATGGGAGGAAGAATCTCCCCACCCCCAGGAAGACACAGAGGACCCAGAGAAACATACCTGTACTACCTTTGAAAGTTGCTACTATACTGGAATAGTTCTCTTCTCATTCAACAATGAATAAGTAGAAAAAAATAAAAAACTTAAGAATCATAAAAATACCCTGAATCATGGCAAAAAGAGGTAGATATGGTACAAAAGAGGTAAAAGAAAGTATATTTAGGGAAAAGATTTACTATTTTTTTTAAACTCAGCATGTATTACCTTTCTTAACAAAATTAATAAAAACCATGGTTTTTAAAAATAAAAGATGAAAGGATTAAGCATTAGTTAAAAGTAGCCGGCAAAGCTAAGGAAAGGTTGTAATAAAAATGCCATAATAGAACTTAAATCAATCTTGAAAACAGCAGAATTGAGAATGCAGATAATTACAACACATGGAAGATAAACACACAAATTTCCCCCAGAAGCATAGGAAAATACAAAGAGAAGAAAAGTATTGAAAGGGGAAATTATTTGTACAGATGACAAAAGTGACCCAATGCATAGATGATTCATGTTCTTTCACAAGAGACCACAACACATGAATTAGAAGTAATATTGGAAAAATAATGTTAAAGAAAAAAATTTCTAAAAACTGAATGAGAATTACCTTGAACAACAGAGTATGATGGTATGTGACATCCAAGGCTAGGTCACAAAAATACCAAGTGCTTCTGCCCGGTTGGGATGCTATCTCTCAAAACCTGGCCATCAGCCTGTGAGAAAGTCAGGCAGCCACGTGGAGAAGCCACATGTCGGTGTTCTGGCTGAACTCTAAATAATGTCCCAACCAACAACCTGCATCAAAAACCACATGTGAATGAGTGAGCCTTTGATGGTTCCAGCCTCCAGCCCTCAAGTCACCTCCAGTCTTCAGTTGTTCAGTTGACACTTGGTGGAGCAAATTGAGCTGCCCTGCCAAGCCCTGTCCAAATTCTAAGTTCATGAGCAAATCAAATGATAGTTTTTATTTTAAGCCACTGTGTTTGGGGATTTTATTATACAACAATAGGTAATGTAAACACCAACCAAAAGCTTCCCAACTAAAAGGAAGTAAAATACATTATTAAGCAGTGGCTCCTGCACCACGACTTGCTGTTACTGCCTTGGTGCTGAGGTATGAGTATTGTTGGGGAGAGGGGACCTAGAAGAGGGCTTAGATTTATATCCTTCCCCCCACAGCATCATGGGAGAAGCAGTCACTGAGTTGTTCTGAAGCCTGAGACTAATTCTCTAGAACATCTTTGCAAAACACCCACTGTGATTATCTAAGAGATTCCCCAGCAATTACCAAGGTGTCGAAATATATTTTGGACAACTTTTCTATACATACACACACACACACACACACTACACACACACACACACACACACTACACACACACACACACACACACAAACAAACATACACACAACACTGCTAAGTTATTTATGTGACCAGCAGGTCATCTTTCAATGTTTATAGCTTGACTTGGAAAGTTTCTTTCCATTGGATCCACGAGCCACTTAGATGGGATAAACAAGGAGGGTTGACCTGTGATATTTTTAAACGAGCTTAGGGCTATGGCAAACTACAGTTCTCGAAGTTTCTAGCGGGGGAAGAGAGTCAATGCCTAGTGCTTGGGGACCTGCATTCTCTTGGTTAGTGACACCCTACTCCTTGTGGTTTCCAAAGTCCTGCTTCAGTTGTTTCCTGTGGTCAGTTTCCACCCCACCTGGCTGGGGCCACCACTACCAGTAGAACCTGGGGCAACTCCGGAAAGTTGGTGAGAAACACTTCTAGGCAGCTTCATCACTGGTCCCACATGAGCTGACCCTAACTTACCCCCTCAGGGAAATTGAGAACATCTGGCTAAGGACACTCAATACTGGCCATGCCCTGGGACTGGGAGGGTGGAGGGAAGTATGGGGGAGGAAATATAGGTAAAAGAAAACTGCTGAACCTCGAAAAAAACAAAAATAAGGGGCTTAATAGGCAGTGACCAAGTATACAAAAGGTATTTCTTCCCACTGAGCAGCTGAGCTGGGTCCACAGCAAACAGAGGTGAATCCTCTGTCTCAGACAATAAACTTCAGGAACTTTAAACTTGAGGTAGAAGAGAAAAAGGACCAGCCCAGTGTGGCTCTTCAAATGAAACAGGTGGGTGTGGAGGAAACCCTCACAGCCCTTCTTGGATTGTGCCTTAACCTGGCCCTGCTTCCCTTTGGACGAACCCCAGGACAGTGCCTGTCTTCTGTCACGGTCACCCCCCACATCTGCCATCACCTTCCTGACTAAAGCAGTTTTCCTCGCCTCTCCTCCTGACTGACTGTATGGACAAGTGCAGAGGCCCATTTTAACTTAAGAATTCTGTAACGAATGTTACAAGGAAACAGACTAAGGGCCTCACAAATAGCACAGGGAAGTGCAGACACCATGCAGTGTTCTAACATCTCGGGGCGGGGGCTGGATCTCAGGTAAGGGTTGTGGGGGAGGGTTTGGCCAAGTCCTTACTGTGGGTTCACAGAGGAATAAACACAAAGAAGAAGACGTTCCTTTCACTGCCTTCTCATCCCTACTAGGTTAAGCGAGGCCTCCAGAATTCTTCTTCTGAAGTCTCACCATGGCCTTTACCATCATGAAACACATCACCTTTTTTTTAAAAAAAAGCTCATTTTTTGAAAGAATACCCCCACAGGAAATAATTGTTCCCCTCATCCTTCTCCCTTCTCATGCATTCCATGTTGGTATAATGTGAGAACCCCAAGGACTTAAAGGTTGTACTTTCCAAAACTCACCAGACTTGAGGATTTCCCTGCCCTTTCTTGATTTTATTTCCTTCCCTTCTAGTCGTCTAGTGTGTTTTTTTCTCTGCTGTCTCTAGTCCAAAAAATTATCTCTTTCTTCTCAAAGATATCAACATGTTGTTTTAGTTTCTCATTCCCCAGTGTTCCCTCACCCAGATTTTTATCCGCCATGTGCTTCTCTTTCCTGAATAACAAAGAATTTGCTTGCTACCACCAGAGATTCCTGGGGACCTCAGCCCGTCAGTGGTGCCATTACAGAGAACCTACAGGCGTACCCACATGACCTCAGAAGGGTCTCAGGATTACCCAAGGACACTGAATTAGCTAAGATCACTCACACTGATAGAAATCTGGACATCAGAAATATAATAAATCATTTAAAGATTAACTGTGGATTCAGAGACATTGTATCCAATGAGTGAATTTGACTACCTTATGTAGAAAAAAGAAATGATAATAGCTAGCACTTAACTCTTCTGTACACCAGGCACTGCTTTAAGCATTTGGCATACATTGACTAATTTAATCCTGATACCAACTCTATGAGGTGTTGTTATCTCCATTTTAGAGTGGAGGAAATTGAGACCCAAAGAGGTCAGGCAATTTGCACATAGGCCTCTCAACAGTAAATAGTAGAACCAAGATTCAAATTTGGGCAATCTAGCCCCAGAGTTTGTTTAACCATTATGCCATACCGGCCACAAGACTTGAGGAGAAGGGTCTTGAGAAAACCCAACAGATTGCCCTTTATAGCAGAAAGAACAATGAAAATAAAGTCAAAAATCAGCAGTAGCACAGACTAGTTGGGTGATGTGGGGCAAAATACCACTCTTCACTACGGTTTTTTAAATCTACAAAGTAGAAAGAATTAAACTAATTCACAGGATTTGTGTGAAGATTAAATAAGAGCATATAAGTAAAAGGGAAGGGTGTATTAAAGTGTATACCACTACTTAATTAATAACAGATGCTAGAAATAGGTGATGCTTCAACAAGATAGAAATTTGTTTAGCACGTGCATTTAAAAAAAAGAAAGAGATAGGAACAACAGACACTGAGCACTGCTAAGGAGGAGGTGGGAAATAAGGGATGCAAAACCACCCATTGGGCACCACACTCACCAAAGGTGGGTAGGCGGAGGGGGAAGGCCCATCAGAAACCCAAGCCTTGCCTTTATGCAATATGCCCATGTAACAAAACCTCACATGTACCCCAAGATCCTAACATAAAATGTGAAAAATAAAAGACTACATCCAGAAGTAGGCAGTCCTAGGCAGCTATAGCTCTAGAGTACCATTTAGGGATCCAGATATCCATCTTTATCAATACTTCTTATCACGTGGCTCTACCCTCGAGGTTGTCTTGTGATCCAAAATAGCTGCTACAACGCCCGCCATCATGTCTACTTTCTAGGGGAAGTAGAGGGGGAAAAGCTAAGAAATAGAAAAAGTCTGCATTAACTGACTCCCTTTTAAGACACTTTTGCAGAATTCCTACCCAACTCCATGCATTTCATTGGTTAAAACTGAGTAAGCCAGGTTCGGTGGCTCAGCCTGTAATCCAGCGCCTTTGGGAGGCTGAGGTGAGTGGATTGCCTGAGCCCACAGGTTCGAGACCCGCCTGGGCAGCGAGACCTCATCTCTACAATAAAAAAAAAAAAAAAAATCAGCCGGGCGTGGTAGCACATGCCTGTAATTCCGGCTACTTGGAAGGCTAAGGTGGAAGGATCGCCGGAGCCCAGCAGGTCGAGGTTGCTGCACTCCAGTCTGGGCGACAGAGTGAGACTCCAACTCAAAAAACAAAACAAACAAATAAAAAAAAAATAAGTAACAAGACAATATCTAGCAGCTAAGGAAGCTGGGAAATATGGTGCCATTAGTGAACACACTGAATGAAATCAGAGTACTGGTACTGAATAAAAGGGGAATTTGGATATTGGTTATGCAAGCAGCCATCTCTGGCCATAGAAGGAAACTAAACTTTATTGACCATCAACTCTCTGCCAGACGCTTCACATAAATTTTCTCATTTGATCTGCATAATAACCCGGAAAGATTTAAAAGATATCATTACATTTCTAGATAAGGAAATGTGATCAAAGAAAATAAGCAACACAGTCATTCATAAGGGTAAACAGATTTAAGCCAGATCTAACTTCAAAACTTGAACTCAATTCACATCATTCAGCCTCCAAAGCTTCCTCTAAGTAAAAGTATTCTGTTAGAAATTCAAGAACCATGTATACCTTTAAGACTTCCGTTGTGTTCATACTTTAAACTGATAAGAACAGATACTACACTTGATCTTAGCCAAAAGAACCGAGAAGCGATGTGTTCATACTTTAAATTATGTCTCAGTTACCTCCCTGGAGAGAGTGAGGGATTAATTCAATTATTTTGAAAAACTTTAGAAATAAAACTGCGTATCATTTCAGTTGGTGGAGGAGGAATAGTCACTGAACACATGCACACGCACACACACACACACACACACTACACATATGTATATGTATATATATATATTTACATGTAAATATAAATATGTTGCAGTCACTGATGTGACCATGTTTTGAAAGCATTTCCTGGCCTTTCTCTCCAACAGGATAAACAGGCAACAAAGGTCACTCTGCAGAAAGCAGACTGTCACTCTGAGTAATATCTATCCCCTGAATTCCAACCTCCTTTCCTGTAGCCACAGATTGTTTATATTAGAAAGAAAAGATAATCTTTATGTTTTCTCTCCTCTTGATTCATTTTGAAAGGAGGTATGGCAGAGAACATAGAGAAACCACATCCAAATCCTACAGCCACATTGGCATCCTGGGTCCATTCCAGAAATCTGAGTGTCGGGGGAATGAGGAGGTGCAAAGCCAGGCAGGAAACAGAAATGTCTGATCTGCTGTAAACGGGTTCTTCAACATGGCACACATTCCCCTCCCTGCAATTCACTCCCCTGCCCTAGGAAGAAGGCAATCCTGATTTGCACAAGCTAAGAATGAATTACTGTCTTTGTACTTTTTTTTCTACAACATGACCTTCAGGGCAAACAGATGCACACTGGAAGAGACCTAGCTTTGCAGGGCCCTCCAAGCTGCAGGTGGGTGTGCAGGCACTCAGCACATTATGATGGTCCTATGCGAGGGTCCCAGAATACCTGTTCCCTCCATTGCCCACCACCAATTCTTTTAGAAGACCAAGACATTTATTCCACTTCCAAGATAATCATGTATTAGATATTAACACTCTTCCTTGGGAGCTGACTTTGATGAGAAAGAGGAAATGGGACAAAACAAAAGTGGAAAAAGTCTAGTGGCTTGAAGATGAACATTCTGACCTTGAAGCTTTTCCCATGGATTAATCGAGCTAAAAGTTTTTTATACACCTGTCAAAGCTCCTCTGAATGAGTTTTGATGGCTTTAGAAAGAGGCAAAAAAAGGGCGGGGGAGGAGGTGGGTATTTTCAAAGTATGGACAGCATGGGGGGGAAGTAAAGGAGGCAAACGAGACATGAGAAAATCAGCATCTAACGGATGAGAAGAAGAAACTTCTGGGAGGCAAGGGAGACAGTCCAAAGAGAGCCCTAGCGTTCTCCCTCTACCTGCTGCACAGCAGCTCGGAGACCTGGCACAGAATCACAGCTTCTTCAAAGGTTGCATTTGCACCAGGGTTTACATGAACGCCTTGCAGTGAGACTGGAAGGCAAATGTTAACACAAGGACATACAGGAGAGAGTCATTTCAAGTCTGTAACATAAAGGAAATAGATTAGCTGGACTTTTTCCATCTACATGAAGGCGCATCAGTGGGGACTGTGTGGCTTTCTACACCTTCAGGGAGAGCCAGTCCTGAAAGATGATGGCAGTCAGAACGGAAAGGCCTAGAACAGTGTTACTCATGACCGTTGATACATTTCAGTACTTTCCTGCCTTGGTCTGTCTGTGGCTATGACCAGTTTTTATCAGGCAAGGAGTATGTATGTCCAAAGTGAGATTGCATCCCCCTTTTAGACCACTCTTTGGGTACTGAGAACCCTGGAGTCTCTGGCCCAAATATTCCAAGCCTGATTATAGGGCCTATATGGGCTTTCTCCCAAGTCTGACCTCCTAAGAATGTCCTGCACAGTTGGTATGTGCCACTGAAGCCCAAGAGGTAGCTATTTGGAGGGGGCGCGGACAGAACTTGACTGTGGGCACACAAGGCCCCTCCAGGTGCTGATTGGGATTGACACCATGAAGGCAAGTGAATGGGTTGGGTCCGGGGACCTCTTCTCCCACACGACACGATTGTAGTAGAAATGCTATAAAGGTTTTGAAAAGTCAAAATTTAAACCTGGCGTTCCAGGGTTTTATTAAGACATGCTCACCAAGTCAAGTACAGCTAGCACATATTTTATTTAACATTTTGCAGCTTGACTTATAACTTTCAATATCTGGACATTGGACATGTGGGTTTTCATTTGTACTCTTGCCCTGGGCCCCACAAGTCTGAGGGTGGGTCCATTGGGTTTACTAAAATCTCTTCCCTTAAGTAGGTGGATAGCTTTAGACTCAAAGGCAGGACATACAGGCTTCTGTCTAGGTTCTGTCACCAACAATCTGTGTGACTGAGAACCAGCTGTGTGAGTGCTCTGGGCTTCAGAATCTTCTTAAGGCTATTGGACTAGATGTTCCATTCAGTTTCAACATTCAGTGAACAAGAAAATCTAGGCCTTGATTCACCAAGAGGGAGAGGGAACAGACAAGGGTTTTGGCAACATTAAGTTATCACCAGAATTAATGCAGAAAGAATTCTAATATCCTGCTTTTGTGCTGAGCCTTCTCCATTGAAAGAACTGCCTCTAATAGAACCCTGAATAAGAAGAAGGTAACAGCCCACAGACCTACAGCTATAGAAATTCTTGCACTCCGGGCTCCACATGATCACATTTTTCTGTGGTTAGTACAAGCCTTCTCAGATAGCTGTTGTTTGCAGTATAGAAACAGTTCCAAAATCAATAAGTATCATACCTTATCTTTCTCCAGAAGGAAAAAATAATAAAGAATGGTGTAAACCATGACTGGGAGGCTGAGAAGTGCATACATTCGTGTCCAGTGCAAAATGGTCACAGCCTAGGAGACGGAATTCATCGAACCTCATTTTAGATGCCAGTTCTAGAAGAATCATCTCAGAGAAACTGCCTTACAGAAAGATAAGACTAGGGAATGAGTTTGTTTTCCTTGACACTTGCTTTCTCCCCAGGTAGGAAAGGATAACAGGAAGCTAAGACTCTAATAAAATTTGCGGGAGTCTATGATTTCCGTGAGAGAACAAACTTGGTGCTATTTGAGTTATATTATAACTCTCCCATTTTAAAACTGGAAGAAGTGCATAGAACAATACATGGTAGAGAAGTGGTATTCCAAAGTGTAGACAGAAATCATCAAATGAGAATAAAAGATAGCTAGTCAGGGGACAACAACATGGAGGACAGTGAGCAGTCAGTAGAAATCAAAGGAAGATTACTTGTTGCTGTAGGAGTCGTCTAAATTATGATGATAGCATTGGAAACTGAAGACGAGATATGAATGCGAGAAGAAAATGTTGTGTTTGGAGGAAGAAAACAGAGAAATTCAAAATAACCCAAAACATTGACCTTGAGTGAGTAGAGGAATGACACACCAACAGAAAGGAAGAAGTCTGACAGGAATCAAGAGGAATCCGAGTTTAGATGTAAGTTTAAGATGGCAGCTGGGCATCAAAATGGAGCTGTCTAGTAGGCACCTGAAGATTTGAGGCTGAAGCTGAGAAATGGGGACACAACTTGAGCTGTGACTTGGGAGCCACTCAAAATTGAGGTCAGTGATAAAAGCCACAAAAACAACTGTCTGCTAGGAGGCAAAAGTGAGTAGAGCTTCAAGGACCATGAGTTAAGACCACTGTTAGGGAATGAAAAAAGAAAATTAAGCTAGAGGAGACACAAAAAGAAAATGGTATGTGGAGATCTAGAAAGAGAGCCAGAGCCGGACAATTAAGGAGAGGAGGGTTTTAAGAACAAAGGTGCAAACAAGTTTAGGTTTAGGGAAAAGAAATCTGGGTAAACATATAAGGATCTCAATATTGGTGGTAACTTTTAGGGGGAAGGGCAGGGCTAATACCAGGTTGACAAGTTGAGGGTAAGAAAAGAGGAATCAGAAATAACAAGTGCACATATACTCTTGAGAAGTTTGGCACAAAAAAGGATGACAGCCAAGAGATCCGCAGCAAGAGACACCTGGGCATGGTTTTTTTGTTTTGTTTTTTTTTTTTGGAGTTGGAGTTGGAGTCTCACTCTATCGCCCAGGTTGGAGTGCAGTGGCACTCCCACGGCCACCCCAGTGTCGACCCGCTGGACTCCGGCAGTCCATCCGCCTCAGCCTTCCAAGTAGCCAGAACTACAGGCACGTGCTACCACGCCTGGCTAATTTTCGATTTATTGTCGAGAGGAGGTCTCGCCAAGTTGCCCAGGCTGGTCTCAAACCCATGGGCTCAGGCAATCCACTTGCCTCGGCCTCCCAAAATGCTGGGATTACAGGCTGAGTCACCGATCCCAGTCGGCATGGTTTTAAGGAGAAGGGAAACCCAAGTCAGTATCCAGCATACCAGAGAAGGCAGGTCACTGGGGTTCAAGAATTCAGAATGAGTGGGTCACCCCACAGCCACTGGGCAAGTGCCAAGTGACACCCGCGTGGTAGTCCAGACCTGTTTCCCACTATCGGAGCTGATTAGATGCGAGTGTCTGGAATGTGCCTGGATTTTCTCAGAGAAAGGAGCAGTGGACATTGTGATAAGCAACGCATGCCAGTGAAACAAAAGTTGGCCAGTGTGATTCCAAAGGTAAAGGTTGATCTTTGTGGGAAATGACTCAAATGGACCTCTAGAAAGAGAGTTTTCACAGACTTGAGTACAATAGGCTATCAACATGAATTTGAGACACAGGAAACCCAATTATGGCCATGGCTCTGTCATTTTCTTTGGGTGACCCAGGACAAGCTCCTCAACCTCTGAGCTTTCATTTTCTTAACTGAGAAAACAAAATAACATTTCCCTGACTTATTCTATAGGGTGTTGGGAGATGAAGATACTTTATAAATTACAGAGGTCTCTACAAATGTGTATTTTGCTTCTTTTGTGGTACCGATGAGTCAAATAAAATGGTATTCTTAATGATCTCATAAACTTGAAATATAAGTTTTAAGACTTCTGTATCATGAAAAAGGTACATCAAAGCTGCACTGACGTCTACTGGGAGACGGGCTGAGGGGGATGAAATTTACCCAGAAGCAAGCCAATGGGTTACTGGTTCTCTCCACTCTTAAGGCTCGTAGTTCTCCCTTTAAAACAGTTTTAAAGGATACATTTTTAAAAATAAGTATTCTCTCCAAGTCTTACTTTCAGTGACATCAGCGAAAGTAAAGGAAATGGGGGTTCTTCCCACTGAACAGGGAACTTTAAAATTTTAAAGCTTTGTTTCAAACTGTTGAACAAAAGGATTTTTCATTTCATATTTTATGTGAATAGTGAATTGACTAGCATGGGACTCATTCAATTAAGCTGTTGTATTTTGTAAGTTCATTTGAATTTCCTGACTGAATTACAGCTTCTTTGTTCAGTTTTTTCCATTTAAATGTTGATATTATAATACATTTCCAAAGTGAAAAAAAAATCTGGTGTCTTTATGGGGCATTTGATGGTCAAAAATATACAAATCAATAATTTTTTTTAAGTTCAAAGAATTGGCAGTTTTTCCCATAAACACACACAGAGAGAAATTAGACAGGGTTCAGATATGAACCTAGATGTGAAGACTAAAATCACTGATTCCAATAATTTAAGTTGAAGTATAGTTAAGGTTAAAAGGAAATAAAGAACTTTCTTCAATATAAGAGGCCCTTATTTAAAAGGTAAGACAAATGATGTTTTTGTTCTGTTAAGGACCAAATATGTGTCTCAGCACTTTGACAGTGTCAAGAACATAATAGATGTTTAGTAAATATCGTCAAAAGAGAACTTTAAAAAAGCACCTAAACTATACAAGAAAGAGCTGAAGTTATATGAAGATTAATCCCATGAGTGGACTGGCATAGCTACTACAGGGTGGAGTGAATTTCCTGACCATACTGTGGCATCCAGGCCTCTCACTGGGAAGTTAAATATAAGGCTGTGTCCTCAACTCCTTAATATGTTTTGCTTGCAGTTCTGCCTTAAGATAAAACATTTCTAGACAACCTATCCACTTCTTTCCTTTCTGGAATTCTACAACATATCCAAAATGAAAGGTGAAATAAATTAGGGAAAGTTCTAAAACAGGACCAGAAGGCTATTCTTCTTCCCACAGGAAATGCTTTGGTTCATAAGCCTGCCTCTTTAGCTAAGTTGGAATGCTTGGAACACATGGAAAATACGGTGCCTTCAAAATTTAGTAACATCACGAGGCTTGGTAGCAGATCCCATTTGCTTTGCCAGCTAGAGAAATGACAGAGTTATCTGTATTTAACCTTCTTCTCTATGATACACCTCAGCTAGCACTCTACTCTGTGTTCATCGTTTTCATGCTATCCTCACAATAACTACAGAATTCATAAATGTGGATAATTTACTCCAGAACATCTAGATGTTAACTGGCAGAATCTGGATTTACATTCAAATACTCCTGGTTTAAGGTTCATCTTGAGCACTTCTTCATTAGTGTGACTATTTTGTTTGTTTTTGAGACAGGGATTTGCTCTGTCACCCAGGATGAAGTGCAGTGGCATAATCACAGCTCACGGAAACCTTGAAGTCCTAGGCTCAAGCAATCCTCCTGTCTCAGCCTCTGAAGTAGCTGAGACCATGCCCAGCAAATTTTTTTTCTTTTCTTTTTTTGTTTTTAGAGATGGAGTCTCACTCTGCTGCTCAGGCTGGTCTTGATAGGGTGTCTATTTCTATATGACAAGAAAATCATGAGACAGCTTGCCCTCACCTCCTCCTGCTCCTTCTCTGTGAAGGAGGACACTATCCTTCTAGTGATTCCTTAATCATTGGCAATGGAATCAGTCCCTGTGGGAACTGGGCTGTAACCTCAGTGACCAATATGGTTAAAGCCCCACACCGCACAGACACAAAGAATTAAGGGAGCCTCCTCCCTTCAGCAACAACAGACCCATTACAAAGAAAGGACCATTGCCGCCTACCCAGGTCACTTTTCTCCCCAAAGAATCGGTTTACTTCCAGCCCCATAGGTACCCAACATTTCCATTGGGGCCTTAATAGAATGACCTCACAATTGTGTTTGCTGAGTCTGGCTGTATTTACAGTCTAATATTCTAGGTTTGACCATATGCCCAGAGGCCTCAGCAACAGGACGTTTTTACAAGTCTAATAAATAATTGTATGCAATATTTACTGCAGTCCATTCCTATTACATCAGGTCCCATTAAAATCAGGGGGAAAATGCTGATTCTTTTCCCAGAGCACTGCATCATAGGCTATAAAGTATCTCCTTATTAGGGAAAACAGGCAAATGGATGTGGGGTTTTTTTAAGACTCTTTCCCCCACCTCCCTTACTCAGATAAAGCCTTTCTGATGTCAAAACTCTTTGGAGGCTTCTTTACTGCTTGTCAGTTATAAGTGCCTCTCCTGCCATAGGTTTGAGCCAAGGTCGATGGCAGATCCAATTATTGATATAAATTGCCAGTTGTCCCCTTATATATCCTCTCCATTTTTTTCTTTTAGAAATAGAAACTTTGAATTTTAGCTGCGCATATAACCACCCAGGAAAAAAGACTACATTTCCCAGCCCTCTTGTAAGTAAAAATGACCGTGCCATTGAGTTTTAACTAATGGTATTCTAGAAAAAGAAGCATACACAGCTTCCAGGAAGGGCCTTTGAGAGGTACCATGCCCCCTTCACCCCTTTCTTCTTACTACTAGCAAGAATGTGGACATGATGGCAGGAACAGGAGCAGCCATCTTGGATTACAAGGTGACCATGGAGGTCCTGCATGGCAGAGAAACAAAGTAGGAGGAGCTTGAGTACCTGCAGACTTTAGGGCATAACATGATCATACTACCCTGGACTGTCTACATCCTAACATTAATGCGAGAAAGAAGTACAAGTTCGAGATGAAACAGAAAACCCCATTACCTGAGCCCGCGGGTTCGAGACCCGCCTGGGCAACTTGGCGAGACCTCATCTCTACAATAAATCAAAAATTAGCCGGGCGTGGTAGCGCGCGCCTGTAGTTCCAGCTACTTGGAAGGCTGAGGCGGAAGGATGGCCGGAGCCCAGCAGGTCGAGGCTGTGGTGGCCGGGAGCGGCCACTGCACTCCAGTCTGGGCGACAGAGTGAGACTCTAACTCAAAAAAAAAAAAAGAAAGAAAGCCCCTTCCTTATTTAAACTACTATTTTTTAAATTGTACTATTACTAACAATTGGACCTAACCTTAACTGATAGGTAAGTCTTACTGAGAAGTAGTTTGATTCCTTCATTACAATATGACAGAGACAAATGACTGGAGAAAGAAATGAACTGACTAGACTGGATGGCTTTTTTGCAAACAGCCTAGAACACCAGCTAAGTAAGAAAACCAGGTGACTTCCATACGTCAAATGACACAGCCATTTGACCAGTAAATTTACATAGAAACTCATTTTGCCATCTTTGTCTTTTTGGGTAGAAATGGAACTACATTAAGATCAATCCAACTGTTCAACCTCTTAAATGTCAACCTTCACCGGGTAGCAATACCAACAGAGAGAAATCATGAGAGTCCTATCCCTGATGTGTGCTGTCTCCCAAACACCAAAAGTCTAGTTCTGATATGAATCACTTATTAGAAGCTCTGACAGTGTGGTCCCTCCACTTCCATTGGTGGAGCTCTGTGAGGGTCTCCCATCATCTTCTGTCCTTAGTCTGGGCTTGGGGTCTGCCTGCCAAATCCCAGCAGGCACTGTTGGAAACCAGGTGAGTAAGACCACCTCAACAGGCCTGGACTGGAGAACAGACCCCAAAAAGCCAAATTCCAAGACACAGCCCACTCAGATCAAGCCTTGGTGCCAAGGAACTGGGGGAAATTTGGCAAAGAACTGAGAACTGCAGATGGAAAGTGTGGGAGTGGAGCAGACACTTCCCCACAAAACCCTCTAGATCATAGTCCGTGGCAACTGCAGAGCCTGCTACAGACTTTACCTGCAAAACCAAAGCTCCTGGCTCGGCGGGGTGGTTCATGCCTGTAATCCCAGCACTCTGAGAGACTGAGACAGGAGGATTGCTTGACACCATGAGTTCAAGGCCAGTCTAGGCAGCATAGAGAGACTTCATCTCTACAAAAATTTTAAAAAATTAGCTGGTCGTGGTGGCATGCATCTGTAGTCCTAGTTACTCAGAAGGCTGAAGGATCGCTTGAGTCCAGAAGGTTGAGGCTGCTGAATCATGATTGTGCCACAGCACTCCAGCCTGGGTAACAGAGTGAGACTCTCTCTCTAAAAAATAAAAAATAAAAAAAGCTTCTGCTTAGACAGAGCCCTGATCACTACCCCATTACCCGAAGCCCTTCATTGCTCAGCTGGAGAGCCAAGGAATTAAAGTGAGTAGAGGGCTTGTCTACAGTTGTGCGATTGCAAGAGGCAGTGCTGTGATGGACCACAGAGGTTCAGCCCCTACCCATCCCGCTCCATCCCCAAACTTAACCCTCCACCCCGCCTCACACTCCTCAGCCTCAGAGCAGTGAAGTTCTTGATGTCATTGCCTAAATTCACTCCTCCATCTCTTCATCCCACACAACTGAAACAAAGGTGAGTGAGACACACGTCCTTTTACATGGAGCACTGTTCTCTGAGCCCAGCAGATCTCTCTCCACCCAGCCCTCCTGTTAGGGAGTGTAGTCATCATTTGTCTCCAGAAGCCAATCCGACTCCTCGGAGCGTGCTAAATGCACCCTCGCTGTTTTCTCAATAGACTTCGTGCCTGGCACTATCTGAAATTTAATCATGTTACATTAAAAGGATCTGTTTGCTCAAGTGTCTTCCGCATTAAAATTTAAACTCTGTGAATGCAAAAATGCTTCCTTATTTATCTCTGGCCCTAACGATCTGTGCTGTCTATGTATTTTACTCATGTTATCTAATTTAATCCTCATAACAACCCTCGCTGTCTCAATTCTACAAATGAGGAGACAGGCACAAAGAGGTCACAGAACTTGCCTAAACTCAACTATACAAACAGCAGAGATGGGGTTTATACCCAAGTAGCAGGACTCTCAAAGGCTTCTAGTCACTCTGTTTTACTGCTTCTTCTACATCAGATTAAGGGTCGCATTCTCATATTTCAATTAAAAACCCTTGGGAACTTTGTGGCGGGAATATTTGTAAATGGAAAAAAATAGTTGCTTTGTCATGTCATTTCCAGACCTAAAATGCAAGGTGTCATAGCAGACGATGCTCAAGTCCTGTCCACATCCTTGGGGTCATTGTCATCCACTGTGCCTGAGTGACTTGAAAACGCTAGTATCTATATCTCTTGTCTCAGGGATATTTTTATTCCCCCAGAAGCCTATTCTGCCCACAGGCAGCAGGCCCAAGTACCAGGGAGTTAACGCTTTCTGGGAGCAGCCCTCAACTGTCAACTCTAGGCTGCTGATGTATAAATGTCCCGATTCCCTCGCACTCCAGATGGGATCATCACGAGGCATGGGTTTGCACAGTTCCTCCAGGATTCAGTCCCAGTTGCCTGCCATGATAGTTTGCTTAACGGCACATCTATACTAGCTGCCTTTTCTCCTGTATCATTCCCTACTTCCATAGTAGTGTTCTATTTCCTAAAGAAGCTATTTTTATTTTTGTCTCAAAGTCTACTTCTGGAAGAGCCTTGCTGTTGTGTTGTACAACCCGAGAAGACCCAGTTCCAGCTGCAGTCTGTGTGAATGGCATCCCCTGGGATTATTCCATGTGTAACTCACGTGGCTATATGTGGTGATCAAACAGAGGAAGACTTTTCTCAAACAACTGTCCTCTCTTAATTAGCTATCCTTCAAGATGAGTGTAGATTGACCCTTGATTTCCCTCTTGAACCTGACAAGTCTATCTCACGACAATCTAAGTCTCCTGATCAGAATAGAAATGTCTTGGTGTCTTCGGTGGCTGGTCACACAACAAATGCTAGGAGAACTAAGGAAAGGAAGACAGCAAAACCCTGTAGACAGGGGAGACTGGTAAAAGAAGGTGTAGGCAGGACACACAGTAGGGTGGCAGGGAATTACAGAACAACTAGAAGTGGGACCGTTTAACGTAAAATAGAAATTCAACCAAAGGCAAATGAGTAAGAAGCAATCAGGATACTGAACTCAGAGTTCTTCTAAAACTATCTTCAATGTCTTAAATAGCAGTTATCCAGATATAAAATTACTCAAAGCATTGACTGACAGAGTGAAAAAATAGAAAAATTCATTTTAAGACTGTGGAAATTGTATACGGAGGCAATAACCCAAAGGAAGGAGAGGGCACATAACATTAATAAGAGTAGCTGATCTTAAACCAGGCAAAGTGGGGACCAAAAGGTAGGCCCAAACTTTACCTGTATGATGAACACTTGTATACCTAATCCTGAATTGTACCCCACACCTTTAAAATAAAATAAAATTTTTAGAAAAGAAAACCATAACCCCTCCTTAATATGCACCTGTATTTTTTGCCATTATCAAAATATTTATTCAGAGAGAAAAACATTTTCGTGGTAGGTTTCATTTCGTGCCTCCTTTACAAAAGGAAACCCACTTTACAGGTTTTTATGAGGAATAACCAATAAAAATATAGCCTGGCTACCAGCCCTTATGGGAAGTTTGAAACATGGTTTGGACCATGTCCATTTCAGTCCCTCGATTTCACGGAACTCACTTTTCTCAGGCGACATCACATCACCCATGTACACTCACCAAATGTTGATTGATCACCAAGAAGTGCGGGCCTGGGATCGTGAGATGGTGAGAGACCCTGGGCAGCCTTATAACTTCACATGTGTAAGAGCCTTTCTAGATATCTGCCAGTAAAGGGCTAACAAAGTCACTTTTATTTCCACTTGAGAATTAACTTTCTCCCTCTGCGCCCCAGTTAACCTGATAAAAAGTGTGTCAACTCTATTGCTCAGTCACACGATGATAATAATGAATCCTGACTAGTAACATATCTGGACTGGGTAGAACGATACATGAACCATAAACACCTGATGGGAGCTGTTGCGGGTGATATTGGTTCCTGTGAGGCATGAGACTTCTAAACGGCTGTTTCTATGCCCACTGGATGTGAGCTTAATTTCTTGCACCTGAAGGGCCAAAGAGAATCACTCCTGGACAACTGCATAAATGGTAATAAAGACTGCTGCAAGAGCTCCGACGGTAGGCAAGGCCCAGTGGTTCCTGTCTGTAATCCCAGCACTTTGAGAGATTGAGGAGGGAGGATTGCTTGAGACCAGCCCCAGCTTCAGAGTGAGTCCCTGTCTCTTAAAAAAAATTAGCTGGACATGGCGGCTCACACCTATAGTCATATATATTTGGGAGTCTGAGATGGGAGGATCACTTAAACCCAAGAGTTTGAGGATATGGTGAGCTATGATTATGAGAGGGAGAGGAAACCTGGGCGACAGAATGAGACCCTATCTCTCTATATATCAAAGAACTCTAAGAGCAGAGGAGCACCCAACACTGTCCTCGGGCACTCTGTAGTTCGTGCCCTACAACGTTCTGAGTAAATTGAGTCCGAAGGGGCCTATGGTCAAGATGCGAGTCTAAATATTTAACTGAGCCTAAGCAGAAGGCGCCCTGGTGGGCACTGCAGTATCCATGCACAAACTCTTCATCTACTTAAGAAAACACTACTTCTTATAAAAACCAACATTTAGCAAAGATGATGAAATAATCATATGCTTTCTCCTGTGCTTGTCCTTTCACCGCAAGACCTATGCTATTAAAAATACCACAGGTCATTATTATTTACACATCATTTTTTTACATTATACTAAGGCTCTATTTCTCTGTGCAGTCTACCCTCCCTCCCTCTGACAGCCCCCACCACACACCAGTTATCTTCAGTCACGCTGCTTTTCACACCATTGGTCCCTCTGGTTCATTTTAAATTCAGCCAAAGTTGGCTTTCTTCTAGCCAGTTTTCCTATGGTTGTTTTCTCACACCTTATTTCTAACTCTCCCTCTGCTCCCTCATCAAAAATCTAGACTCCACGACCATGCTATTTGGTTCTCTTCCAACTTGTTTTCATTCAAACTTATCTCAACACTCTGTCTCCGGGAGAATACTTTTCTGTACTGCCAAAAGCATGCTGTGTTTTGGAAATCTTAGCAAAATTCATATCTTTATTGAAGGCTTTCCATCATTGCACAAATCTTCCTGGCCATGGCCACCTGGTCATGAACCACTCCCCAAAAAAGTGCAAATATTAGGAAAATATGATAAAGATGCAAATGGCCAGGTCTGTCATAGGCTGATTTTTTTTTTTTTTTTTTTTGAGTTGGAGTCTCACTCTGTCCCCCAGGATGGCACGCTCATGGCCACCGCAGCCTCTACCTGCTTGGCTCCAGCAATCCTTCTGCCTTAGCCTAAAAATCCTTCTGCCAATCTTCTTTATTTTCTGCTATTATCTTAAAATAGTTTTTCACAAGGACACACCAGAATACAGAAAAAGAAAAAGAAAACCTAACTCCCAAGGGCTCTCCACCAGTAGTGGTGTTGGGACGCTAATTAGTTTTTTCTACTATGACTGGATAAGGAGAACGCATGTGGGTTCTCACATGCCCCAAAAGATGCAGGACTATTATTTCAAGTTCTCAAAAAAATATCTGGAAGGAAGAGCTGTGCTGGAGGATTCACTGAAAAATCTGGGCTTTAAAGAGAACAAATAATCATTCCCTGAGAAGAATGGGACTGGTAGCCTTCTTTCTAAGAAAGAAATTTTTCTGCTTTTTGAGTAAGAAAAACAGTCACAGGTGAAACTCTAAGGATATTATAAAAATAAGTTAAACATGTATAGCAGATATCCTATATAGTATTATACTTCTATCAATACATGTATTGATTGTCCTAAATCATATTATTCTAAACATTCGAGTTTAAGCTAAGGAAGATAAGTTTTTAAATTCTACAGAGAATAAAAGGGTAGAATTTCTTTTTATTAGCACCCCATTCCCACATGCCTTGAAAGTTGTGTCTTGGAAACCACTACTCTTGCTGGTGCTGGAGATCATTGCAAGTGTAGGTACTGAAAGTACTGAAAGGAGAATTTTATTTAATTTCATTTTTTTTTTTGAGTTGGAGTCTCACTCTGTCACCCAGACTGGAGTGCAGTAGCACCCTCGCAGCCACCCCAGCATCGACCTGCTGGGCTCAGGCAATCCTTCCGCCTCAGCCTTCCAAGTAGCTGGAACTACAGGCAGGTGC
>NW_007246402.1:352955-364969 GCF_000164805.1 Carlito syrichta | reverse complement strand
CCTCAGCCTTCCAAGTAGCTGGAACTACAGGTACACACTACCATGCCTGGCTAATTTTTTTTTTTTTTTTAAATCGCAGAGACAAGGTCTCACCAAGTTGCCTAGGCTCGTCTCGAACCCCTGGGCTCAGACAGTTCTCTCACTTCAGCCTCCCAAAGTGCTGGGATTACAGGCTTAAGCCACTGCGCCCAGCCTAAAAGGAGAATTTTAACGCTAAAGCATCGGGACTGCATGGAGTTTCACAGCTTTGGAGCAATATCTACTGTTGTTTGCATTTTGCTTTGTTCATTCTATTTGATAACATTTAGACGAAGTTTTAAAAGTTGAAAAGTAGACAAAAGAGGAACACAAAAAAGGAGAGTAGCAAAAGACTGCCTGAAACAAAGAGTCTCTGGTTCCAAGTTATTTGTTTATATAAATGAGGTATTCACTCACTAGTCTTTGTACTTTTTGACTTGAATTAAAATAAGTCATGCTAAGAATCCAATCACTTGAAAGGAGACAAGATTTCATTAATCACCACAGAGCAATAAAATATTGCTCTGTTCAAAGAGACCCAAACATATTGTCATCATTGTTGAACTTACCAACAGTCTAGACTATGTAACCACTTATCATCAGAAACCAGTCAGAGAAACTCCTGGAAGGAATAAATTCTTCATATGGCTTCAGTCCCATCTCAGCTCTCAACACCCTCACTCTCTGCACTCCACTCATGAGTTTTCGTCCAGTTCCTCAAATGCTGCAAGACTTTTCCCATGTTCGGGTCTTTGACTATGCTGCTGCTACTGCCTGGAATATTCTTCCACTCCTTATGTGACTCATTTCTTTTTCACATCTCTTAACGGTATCACTTCGCTCAGGGAGGCCCTCCTGGATCCCTCTCACAGGGCATTCCCCAGCACAGCACCACTGCATTAGTAATTCATCACTTAATGTGTATAGTTTGTGCTAGACTCTGTTTCTGAAAGGAGGGACTGTCTCTATGGTATTCACCCCTGTATTTCTGGAACACAGTGCAATTCCTGGCACTCAATTATGCTCATAAAGATTTATTGAATCAGCAGACAAATTAACAAAACACAATGTGCAAATAAGACGTATTCTGATTTAACCTCAAATTAACCTATGGTGATCCTAGTATGTGGGTTGATAGTGTCAAGAGTCAGCTAGTGACAGCAAGCACAAAAACAGTCAAATCTTTACAAGTGCAAAAGTAAGGAAACCCTGCAGCCCCTGACATCGAGAACATAATGTCAATTTGAAAAGTTATGCCATTAAATCGAACAAGATTTTTAAAAGGCAAAAATTGATCAGCCGTACCTCAATTTAAGGAAAACCCAAGAAGCTGTGTGTGAGGCATGTTGGCTTGTTCTTGGCTCATTTTCAAAACACCATGTAGAAGGGTTGGCAAGTTGCAGCAGTAGAAAATGTGTGCAGATCTTGGATCAAAAATAAAAGCAAGTCAAGTCATTGGAAAAGCAATTTTCAGAAGGACTAAATAGGACTCTAGGTGTTCCAGAGTGACCTGGAACAGAAATAAAATAAAATAAAGGTCCAAAATAATCGCTGCAGTTGTCTTTTTAGAGCAGCCCCTACGTACTTTGTGATGTGATAAGCATTTTGTAAGCATTGCCTCTTCAGTTCTCAGAGCCATTCTATCAGGTAGGCACTGTTAGACTCATTTTATAATGAGGCAACTGAGGTGTTTTTGTGGGTTTTGTTTTTTTTTTAGAGTTGTGGAGTACAAGTGAGAATTTACTATATAAGTAAATTGCATGCAGGTGAAGTTTGAACTTCTAGCTGGCTCTCTTTCCCCTTGTTTGTGGACCTGGTATCCTAACTGAGGTTTTAAATGGTTAAATAATTTTCTCAAGTCGATATAGTTAGTGTAAAAACCCATACTCAAGTCCATATTTTTAAAACCCAAATTCTTAAACTCACTACCATATAAATTACCCAAATCTAAAAGTCCTGCATTCTGTTTCTACTAAATCTGAACCAACATCTACCCCCTCAGTGATACTTTTAATCCTTTCCACTCTGCTCTCCCAAGAGTTTCAGTGAAAATACCAGAAGACTCAAGTCCTTCTTTCGAGGACTTAAAGAAACACAGAGAAGAGCTCTAAAAATCAGGGAGTCAGTTCAGTTGGCACAGCCTCCTGTCAAAACTCAGAATGATGATATCATAGTAAAGTCCTATTTATATGTTTTTTAAATTCTGCACAAGTCATTGTGCATGTGTATGCTTCTATGTGTATTTGTGTACATATGTGTAAGCCTAATGTTCCGAATACTGTCTAAGAGCATTTACACCAACCTCGAACAGTGGTGATTAATGAGAAGGGAAGTGGAATTAGAAGCGGGAATTAAGAAAGAAATATTTCTTTCTAGGTTTCATACTTCTATAATTATTTCATAATTTTTACTAGTCAATTAGGTCATTTTTTAAATTTCTTAAAAAGCCATCTAGCAGGCGTGGTGGCTCACGCCTATAATCCCAGCAGTTTGAGAGGCCAAGGAGGGAGATTGCCTGAGCTCAGGAGTTGAAGACCAGCCTGGGCAATGTAGTGAGATCTTGTTTCTCCAAAATAATCAAAAAATTAGCCAGGTGTGATGGTGTGTGCCTATAGTCCCAGCTACTCAAGGGACTGAGGTGGGAGGATCACCTGAGGTCAGAAGGTTGAGGCTGTAATGAGCCATGAATGTACCACTCTCCCAGCCTGGGAGACAGAATGAGGTTGCAACTCAAAAAAAAAAAAATCATCTAGCCCATGTTTCTGCTTGATAAGAGAATGATTGTATGGCAGCTATGATAGCAGTTATCCTCTTACCTACCTCCAGGGTAGCACAGATAACTTTCCCAGAGATACAGCCTTCCTTAATTCTGCTGTAGCTTACTGCAATTGCAGGCTTTTCCCCCCTTTTCTCCAATGTACTAACTATACTAGACACTAAGACCTCATGGATTTTCTGCCTTCCAGTGGGTGGCCCATACCAATGATAACAATGGGTTCTATCTAATCCGTTAAATTTCATGTCAATTCACCTGCGGGATGAAAGCAGAAATAATCTTTAATTCATCTGTCCCAGTTATTTCCCAAATAACTAGACTTTGTTTTCTAAATACACAATTAACATATGAGTATGCTTTTTATAAAAAAGTAAAACCACACAAAAATGCATCCAAAAAGTGAAAGAGGCCAGGCATTTCTCGGTGGCTCATACCTGTAATCTCAGCACTTTGGGAGCCCAAGACAAGAAGATCTCTTAAGCCCAGGAGTTTGAGACCACCCTAGGCAACATAGTGAGACCTCATCTCTACAAAAAATCCAAAAATTCACTGGGCATGGTGGCAAGTGCCTGTAGTACCAGGTACTCGGAAGGCTGAAGCAGAGGGATCACTTGAGACCAGGAGTTGGAGGTTGTGGTGAGCCATGATCACGCCACTGCACTCTAGCCGGGGCAACAGACCTTGACTCAGAAAAAAAAAAAAAAGTGAAAAATTGACTTTTCCTCTAACTGCAAAGTTAATCACTGAAAATAGCTTGTGTGTATCCTTCCAAGTTTTTTCCATTGTGTTTATAACCTAAGCATACAATGTTGCTCTATGACTTGCTTTTTATATGTCTTCATTCCCAATATATTTCAGATCTTTTCATATCTGCACATTGGGTCTCCTTAATTCCTTTTAACAGTTCTAGTAGTATTCTACACTATACCTATATCCTAATTACTTTAAGCATTACTGTACTGTACTGATTTCCACTTTTAAACTCTTACAAACAAGCCTGAAATGGACAACCTCGCACATGTATCATGTGCATTTTTTAGTGTTTCTCTAGAATAGTTCTTAAAAATAAAATTCCTATGTCTCATTAATTTTAATAAATATTAACAAATTGCCATCTAAAACATGTGCCAGTATTGTTTTATCCTGTAGTTTTATGGTATTTTTTAATATCTATGTAAACAGGAAGGCCAAAAGCGTCCCCACATGCCTTATGGATTATTCTTCTTTTTCAAGATGACCTTAGTGCAATTCTCATTCGGGTCTACTTCACTATCAGGCTTTCAAGTTCCACTAATTTCACTGAGTGGCCAGAAAAGAACGAAGAATTGAAGTATTTGATTCCTTGGGTTTCTGCCCATTCTGTGTCCTGCCTTGTGGAAGAGGCAGTGAGCACCCTGGAATGGCAGGCCTCTGAACCTGTCCAGCACCAAGGTCGGGAAGGTCAATCTCGTTCACTTTGCCCAGTGTCGTGCTTGGAGGAGGCTGGCAAAAGGGCTTTCTGGATCCCATTTCACCTGTGGGCTTCCTACATTAGGTAATAGTGGGGACAAGGGACTCAGGAAGCAAGACCAGGAACAGGTCTACTCTAAGGGCTCACCTCGGAGAGAGCATGGGACACCAAGGCTGTAACCTAGGCCCGCCCTCAAGGGTCTGTGGTCGCCCAGGTAAGTCACGTGACTGCTCTGAGCACAGGCCCCTTGTTGGTTGGTAATATGGCTTTAGCTACCATTACTAGAGACACTGTGTGCAGTGTCCAGCCCAAGCCCAGAACAGGTTAAGTGTACAATAGTTCATGAAAAGACAAGGGGCTTATTTCCACTCATCTACCCCATCTACCCCCTTAGGAACCTAATGTCCTTTGATTTTCCTCTCCATCTCTCTCCACACTCCACTGTGAGAGCAAAGTTCACCCTGGTATCAGCCCCTGCTCGGTGTGAATGTGTTAGAGGCGGGGTTGCAGAGTGTGTGTCTCAGGAATGACAGAGCCCAGGAATCCTGAGCTCTCATGGACTTCTCCCAGCCACAGCCGCAGGGTCTGAACCCCTCACTATCTTCAATTTTTTCCTTCTAAGATTGTTTTCCTCATATCTCCCCACCCCTATTCATTCAACAAATATTTAACGACACCTGCTGTGTGCCACTTACCATGCGGAAGTTGGGGGATGCAGCAGAGACCCAGTGTCCACCCTGCCCTCGGGATTTTCCCCTCCATTCTTTTGCACAAGCACGTTTATGTGGTCACAGTGCAGGATCTGTTTTTGACATGTTTTCTTCTGTCTCTGCCACCACCCACTCCTGGCCAGTCTCCCTCACTGCCCCTGCCTACCCGGCATCCTTGAAGTATGGTTGTCATGCTGTGAAACTGTAAAAGGGTTTCTTCTGCTAGCCAGCATCAAAGACACAGCTCCAACAATCATGTTCTTTCCATCTACTCAACATCAAGGACAGTACTGAAGAATCTTGTGTCTCAAAATCACTCACCTTGAGAAACCTTGCTGCTTGAAATCATATCAGGACCTGCAAAGCCAAAATAAACCAGCTTTAACGCAAGACAGATGGAATGTTGAGTGTGTTAAAGCAGCCTTGCCTTGGTATGGAAGTCAATCAGCATCCTTGTCACCACTTCTGCTAATCAGAACCATCTGTGCTCTCCTAATAACAAGTAAAAGTTCTGCTCAAGCATAGCTGGGGGAGACTGTATTTCCAAATGCAGAGCTCGCGTGCCTGGCAAGTTTAATAAATTAGTGTTTGTTTTGCAGAACTGGGGTCTGTTATCTCATCAATAGTGTTTAATCCCAGCATCTTCATGACCTACAGTCCCTCAAGCACTATGGCTAGTCCCTCATGGTTGGTTGACCAAGACAAAATAAATAAATGAGCCACTAAGAGATTTTTCAGGTGAGGGAAGGTGAACCCCAAAAAAAGGAATAGAAGGAAGTTAGTGAAGAGTCTCAACTCTCTAGATTTGAACATGGTACAATTCTGTTTCCAATAAATGCGACCAACAATTCTCTGACAAACTCCCGTCTCCTGTTGTACAGAAGGTTCCTGAAATGACACCATAGAGAGGCTCATAACTTTTCAGTCATATATTGTCATGAAGATAGATTTACTTCCATTTTTTTAGGACTCAATCCAGTTCATTTTAAAACTTCAGCATTCTTGACCAGGTATGGTAGCTTATTCCTATTATTCCAGCACACTGGGAGACTGAAAAGGGAGGATTGCTTGAGCCCAGGAGCTCAAGACCCAGCCTGGACAACATAGTGAGATCTTGTCTCTACAAAAAAAAAAATCAAAAAATTAGCTGAGCATGGTGGCACACGCCTGTAGTTCCAACTATTTGGGAAGCTGAGGTAGAAGGATCACCTGTGCCCAGGAAGTCGAGGCTACAGTAAGCCATGATCATGCCACTGAACTCTAGCCTAAATGACGGAGTGAGACCTACAATAAAAAATAAAAATAAAAAAACACAAAAAACTTCAGCCTTGTCTTTGAGTCTAAGCTATGAGGGTTTAGGTTGGAGAGGAAGGGAAGCATGGAGCGTTCCTATCCTTCTGACTCAAGATCATGGCTTTATGCTCCCTTCCGACCTTTATGGTCAGGAAAAACCTGACACCTGAAGAGTTAAATTCAAGATCTTTGCCTCTATCAGGCGTAAGTGCTTCTGTAGTACATCTGTATTGCCAAGGGCACGAGGAAAGGGAAAGAAAGATTTCATGTGTATTTCATTTGTGCATATCAATGTTCAAGTGAACATGGTTTCAAGGAAAACTCCTGGTTAATTGTTTGTTGTTGCTGGAGAATTAACTTTTCTAGATAAAAGTAGTGCCACTGGCAATCATTTATGGGTATTTACCAAATGTCTGCTGACACATCAGGCTGATGCTGCTAGTAAATGTCTTTGATTCAACTAAGAAACAGTGACCATGAGTATTCAATTGCTCATATCATTATCTGCTTATGACGTTAAAAGCATGAAGCAAACCATGAGTTCAACCTCACATATTATGTAAATAAGATTACATTTATTTACTGGGACTAAGGGTGCTAAAAATAACATGAAATTTCTAACTGTGGAATCTGTAAGCAGGCTGCTCGCAGCGTTCACTTACAAGTAAAGACAAAACAATGAGAAGACCTGTTAGTATCAAACCAAATCAGAAGTATTCACTCATGAAAAATAGTGTTACAACAAAAGAAAAGAAAGAACAGCTAAGAAGATTTGACTTCTGCTTAACGAGCAATCCAAAAAGTCCTCTTCAAGGGCCTTTTAATAATAGAAACTTCTTCATTTCTATGGCATTATTCAATTCTGATCTAAAAGTACACCTTGAATGATTCATTGACAACTATGAAGAACATGACTCTAGATTTACAAAGAGATGAGTAAGACAGATAGAATACAAATAGATAGAGAAACACATATGCACACACAAGAATGTTGAGAAACAGGCCTGGGGGAGGCTGGAAGATAGGCAAGATAGCACCAGATTGATTTCTTCTGGAAAACTATTTAGAAAGAGGAAGATCTGTGAAGTCAAAACTCCCTGCCAGGAGGCTTACATTTGGCTCTGGTTCTTGGCTTTTTTTTTTTCCACCAGCAAGTTGGATCAGTGTAGAGCAGACTAAAAATGTCAGTTGCTGAATGCTTTCTTGTTTTAAGCCTTCTGTTGCCATAGGAACAGTCATCTTCTGTTTTCTAAAAGGTGGTTAATCATTAGATGTAGGAGTAATCAATTCTGTTTCCAACTTGAATCCAGCTCACTCTTGTCTTTGAAACTGCCATCCTCCTGCGTGTTATTACTAAAAATTCAGAATATCTTAAGAGCTAAAATCCAGGAAAAGACTGCAAGAATGTATTCGGTCTAGATTGCAAGAATTTATTCGGATTCTTCAGTATGTGTCTATGAGGTCTGATTACAAAATCACAATGCATGTGTCTGAGTGTGTGTTTCAGCAAACAAACCAGAACTTGTATAAAGAAAAGCACCCCATGTTCTATAAAGTAAAAAGAGGTTATGTGCTTAATCCAACACTGTTATTATTGTTTGAAACTTTTCTGGAACTCTTCCTTTCGATACTACCCTCAGAGATAATTTAAAAGCCTCACTGGGAAATCTATTTTGTACACTTATAGGTATGTCTTGTGCAGCAAATACATAATTTTATGCCAGTGCCAATAGCCACTGCGATTTGGAGTGAGAAGGAATAAACTACTCTCACGTAAACCAGGAGCCGAACCGACAAGCCATCCTTACAAATTATGTCTACACATACCCATTGGGATGGCTATTACTCCAAAAACATCGAAGATAATAAGATAATAAATGTTGGTGGGGATGTGGAAAAACTGGAACTTTTGAGCATTGTTGGTGGGAAGGTAAATGGAGCAGCCACTGAGGAAGATGGTATCATGATTCCTCAGAAAATTGAACATGGAATCACCATAGAGCCCAGCAATTCCACTTCTAAGTATACATTCAAAAAAATCGAAAGCCAAGGCTTCCACAGATATTTGCACACAAAAGTTCATAGCAGCATAATTCATAACAGCTAAAATGTGAAAACAACCCAGATGAACGGATGAACAAGATGTGTTCATGCATGCGTCAGAGTAACAGTCTCAGAAAGGAATGAAATTCTGACACGTGCTAAAACGTGAGAAGACCTTAAAGACATTCTACCTAGTGAATTAAGTCAGACCCCAAAGGACAAATACTGTATGATTTCACTAATATGAGGTACCTGAAATAGTCAAATAATTCATAGAGGCAAAAACCAGGATGGTGGCCGCCAGAGACCAAGGTGAAGGGGTATGGGGAGTTATTATTTAATCCTAGAGAACTTCAGCTTGGGAAGATGACACAACAGTGTGAATGTACTTAACGCCACTGAATTGTATCCTTGAAGATGGGTTAAAATACAGAATAGATAATTCAGAAATAAACCCAAACACCTGCAACCAACTGATCTTCAGCAAAGCAGACAAAAACATACACTAGGGAGGGGACACACTATTCAACAGATGGTGCTGGGAAAATTGGACAGGTACATAAACAGAAAAAAAATGAAACTTGATCCTCTCTCTCTCCCCCTATACACAAATTAACTCATGAGGGATTAAAGAATTAAATGTCAGATCTGAAACCATAAAATCCCAGAAGAAAATTTAGGAAAAACTCTTCACAGCATTGGTCTAGGCAAAGAATGTATGGCTATGACCCCAAAAGTAAATGCAGCAAAAATAAACAAGTGAGACTTAAACAAGTGAGATGCACAGCAAAAGAAACAATCAACAGGGTAGTCAACCCACGGAATGGGAGAAGATATTCGTGAACTATATATCCAGCAAAGGACTAATATCCATGATCTACAAAGAACTCAAACAAATCAGCCAGAAAAAGGCAATAACCCCATTAAAAAGTGGGCAAACAATATGAACAGACATGCCTGAAGAGAAGATATACAGATGGCCAATAAACATATGAAAAATGCACAACATCTCTCATCATCAGAAAAATGCAAATTAAAACCACAATGAGATTTCCCAATCAGAATGGCCATTATTTAAAAATCAAAAAATAATAGAGATTGGTACAGATGCAGTGAAAAGGGAACACTTATATACCATTAGTGGGAGTGCAAATTAGGACAACCTCTATGGAAATCAATAAGAAGATTTCTCAAAAAACTAAAAGTAGAGCTGCCATTTGATCCAGCAATTCCACCACTAGGTATCTACCCCAAGGAACAAAAATCATTACACACCTACACTCATATGTTTATCACAGTCCAATTCACAGTTGCAAAGATGTGGAATCAATGTAAATGCCCATCAACTTATCAGTTGATGATGAAAATGTGATATATCTATATATACCATGGAATACAATTCAGTCATAAAAAGAATGATTTTAGCAGCAACTTGGATGGAATTGGAGACCGTCATCCTGTGTGAAGTAACAGGAACAGAGAACCAAACTACATGTTCTCACTTATAAGTGGATCTGCAAAGGCATAGAGAATGCTTAATGGACATTGGAGACTCAGAAGGGAGATGCCAGGAAAGGAGGATGAAAAATCACCTACGGGGTACAATGTGCACAGGTGAAGGTGACAGGTACACTTAAAGCACAGACTGCTCTGCTACTATGCAATGCATCCATGTAACCAAAAGCCATTTGAACATCCTAAAGCTATTGAAATGTTTAGATGGTTAAAATGATAAACTTTAAGCCGGGCTCGGTGGCTCAGCCTGTAATCCTGCGCCTTGGGAGGCTGAGGTGAGTGGTTGCCTGAGCCCGCGGGTTCGAGACCCGCCTGGGCAACTTGGCGAGACCTCACCTCTACAATAAATCAAAAATTAGCCGGGCGTGGTAGCACATACCTGTAGTTCCAGCTACTTGGAAGGCTGAGGCGGAAGGATTGCCGGAGCCCAGCAGGTCGAGGCTGCGGTGACCGGAAGCGACCACTGCACTCCAATCTGGGCGACAAAGTGAGACTCCAACTCAAAAAAAAAAAAAATGATAAACTTTATGTTATGTACATTTTACCACAATAAAAAATTTATATAAAATCAAAGCCAGGAGCATCTTTAAGAATCCTCAACCTGCCAGTTCTCAGTCAATTTCTCACCTCCACATCTCGGTACACACAAAAGTTCTTCAGGATCAATCCAAACATTTGAAATTAAATTAGTTTTCTTAACCAGATCCTGGTTTGCACTAAGAAAAGAGAAAACAACTTCTTAGTAATGAGACTCAGTTCTAACTGAAGTTGCCAGACTTAGCAAGTAAAAACACAAGACATCTAGTTATATTTTAATTTTAGATAAACAACAGATAATATTTTAGTACATTTATGTCCTAACTGTTGCATAAGACATATGTATACTAAAAATGTTTGTTGTTTATCTGATGCTCAAATTTAACTGAGCATCTTGTATTTTATCTGGCAATCCTAATCCCAAATGAAATTGCTTCTAGATGATGACATCATCTTTTGCCTTTATATACTAACTCAAAGTCTGCCACTGCCTGAGTCTGCTGCACTCAGGCATAAACTACATAGTTGTCAAACACAGTAGTGCAGAAAGCAGAAAAATGAAGGGCAAATTTGGTCACAGACTTTTCACTCCCATGATATTACCATGTTTACTCCATAATCAATAGATGTCCAAACTCTGACACTGTAGCCCTTGTCCTCAGCCTTGAGTTTAAGTAATATTCCATTCTATCCGTTAGTTCACCTCTGAAGTTGGGGTCTGAAGCTCAGATGAGTTTGGTGGATTGTATCAGTCCTCCCTAACTGCTCATTAGATTTGGAAATACCACATTGAGAAGCTGTTGACCGTATCATTGCAAGCTTTCTTGTCTAAGTATGTCTATGATAATTTCCAGGGGCAGGAAGGCCGTTTTTAAACTACCATTGCCAAGTTTTTCTGTAAATACACCCCCTGAGTTATTAAACACATAGTACAAATCTCAAGTAAGCTTAAAGAAAAGGATAATAAAGTCTCCATTTTTTACCTAAAGAAACAGAACAATCACTGGCTTTCTCAGTCAATAGTTCACTCTATACCTATACCCATCACTTAAAACTCTCCACCTGCCTCCCAGTGCCCCAGGATGCCACTTTTCTTAAAACCTGGTGCTATAATTGGCATGTTTGTGTTTTCCATCTTGACCACACTTGTTTGCTTTCTTGGGCCTGATAATCCTTATTGCTACCTATGCCAAAAGGAAATATTCAAAAGCATAAGAATAACATTAACATGGCACCGGTCATGAGAATTGCTTGCCTGTTACTGTGTCACTCCTGGGTCAGTTACTAAAGAAGGCCAAGACTCAAGGGACACAAATTGTGCTCTTGATTCCCCAGAGCAGACATTTGCAAGTCAATTCAACAAGTTCCTGTGGGGCTCCGTTATGCAGACATCACCGCTAACTGAAGCAGAAGAGACAAATGATTAAGACATTGTCACTGCCCACAAGGGCACCTACTTTTTTAAAATCCAGGTATTCTGCAGAGATCTGACCTGGGTCTTCCTCCCTCTTGTCCTTCATTTTGCTCCATGGTTTCAACTCTTATGTCTATGTCGTTTCTGCCAAATCCTCTCACTCAGCCCTAGACCCAGATTTTCCCAATTCCCACTGGATTTTTTTTTTTTGAGTCGGAGTCTCACTCTGTCGCCCAGACTGGAATGCAGTGGCCGCTC
>NW_007246402.1:332218-352935 GCF_000164805.1 Carlito syrichta | reverse complement strand
CTCACCTCAGCCTCCCAAAGGCACGGGATTACAGGCTGAGCCACCGAGCCCGGCCCCACTGGATTTCTTTATCTGGATGTTTGCTCCAAACTTAACACACTTCAAATCCAACACATAGTCTTCCTCCCAGATTCTGGCTTCTACACTCCTTATGTCAATTCTGTCACCGTATTCCAAACAATGGAAACTCTGAAACCCTCTCCCCACTGCCCTACACAAGCGATTACAATCCAGCCAGTTTCACTGTCACAATTGCCCCCATCTCTGCCTTGACCCATTCCCACTGACTTTGACCTTGCTTTTGCTCCTTCCCTCCGCCTTGCACCTGCATGCCACAGACACAGTGGAACTGTTCCCCTGAACTCCAAACTCTCCCTTCTCAAATCACCTTTTAGCCTAACCCTTCAATTACTAGTGAAATCAAATTACCCCCCTACACAAAAGCCCGTAGTGTCTCTACACTGCCTGGAGAAAAGAAAATTCTTGCAATGATATTTAAGACTCTGCCAGCTGGCCACAACCTCATTTCTAGTTCTTTCTCCCACTTCTGCCCCAACTATCTTATATGTAAGCCACACACAACCTTGCATTTTCTCCAAAATTGTTCTTATAGCTCTTCGCTCCTATAGTGTCTCCTCCTTTTAGGCTGACTCTCTCTCAGAAGGAACACAGTTGTTTGAATCGATGCATTTGAATTCAAACGCACTTGGGTAATATTGCTCAAAGTACATCTACCTCAGTTTTCTCACCTTTAAAATGGGGACAACAGTTATGTGCGCCTCATGGAGTTTTTTGCAAGGTTTAAGAGAGAATTCATGCAAAAAAGCAGCACAAATACCTAACGTGCAAATTTTAGTTTCCGTCATTACAATTGTTGCTAATTTACTTATATTTATCAACAACTATCCATTCTTTAAGGCCCCAATACAATGGAACTTCCCCATGGAAACTTTCACAATCTCCTTAGCAGAAAATCATCATTAGCTCCTCCCTCCACTTCTCATCAATAAGTCTGTTGCTTAAGTTAACACATTTTCACACTGTTTTGCATTCTAATTAGTTCCTTATAGGTACAAGTCCCATCCCTTTCCCCCACTCTTACCCACCCTCACCCCACTCACAAGCACATGCATAGTAGCCTGTTAATTTAGGGCCTTTTGAGACTCCAGCTGAAAGTTTCAAGTTAGTTCCTAATGATCAAAAAAGACTCCTTGAATTAGCTGGGCGTGGTGGTGCCTGCCTGTAGTCCCAGCTACTTGGGAGGCTGAAGAATTAGTATCACCTGAACCCAGAATGTCTAGGCTGTGGCGAGCCACGATCGCACCAATGCTCTCCAGCCTGAATGACAGAGTAAAAAGCCAAGAAAGAAAGGAAGGAAAGAGAAAGAAAGAGAGAGAGAGAGAGAGAAAGAGGGAGGGAAAGAAAAGAAAAGTGAGTCCTTAATTTTCAGACCTAAGCCCATAACACTGCTTTCAAATGAAACTTTTCCTAAAAATCTGTAAGATCCATTTCATGGTGACAAAAAAAAAAAAACAGATTTGTGATGAACTGAAATAATATCAATAAACAAAAGGTTATCAACTATAAATTATACATCTGAGTCTGGGAGCTCTCAAATTCATCAAGTGTAGCTCATCCACAAAAATACGTTTTCCAAAGAAATTCATGATCTAAAAGTAAAATATTTTAAATGTCAAAAACTGCAAATTTTATTCGTTTTTCATTAAGGTATAACAGTGTCCAACCAAAAAAATTAGGCTGGACTTGCTCAACATTTTACATTCCAATTAGAGAGAAGACTGAAGTTCATAGAAATTTTACCCAAGCAAAAACTCTCTAGTTTCATATCCAGACCCCATACTTCCTGTCCATCTTTGCTGAAGTAAATCTTAAGGAAGGTGAGCTCAAACTACGCCTCATAGTTTTGCCTAGAGGCTTGGCTTTTTTCTCAAGCTTTCCAAATTCAAAATAACTTTAATATACAGGAAGTTGGAAGTCATTATGCTTATTCCACACATCTGGGGGGAGTGTGCATACAAATATTTACTGGACATGAAAATTCAATGTCCTAACACAAACCATTTGACTTCAGGAAATTGAGTACACACAGCAATAATGAGCAACATATGAAAATTTTACATTCTCAGAGTTGAACATTGTGAGCCTGGGCGTACCTTTTCGGGTAGGTGTTCATTAGAGCGACACAAGGCTCTTGAGAAACCTATTTTCATGGCTATATTCTGTTTCTATAGCCTCACTCAAACACAGAGGAAAACATTATTCTCTGAAACGAAGTGTGGTTAAAAATAGAAAGTCAAGTAATAGTCAATCTTTGGGATTTCCTGAGTTGAACTTTGATCCTGTCCAAGAAGAGCCTATTGCGAAATCTTTCTTTTTAGTTACAAAAAATAAACAGCAAAAAGAAATGCAGTAATAGAAACACCACGGTGAGGAAGTTATGAAGCTCTCTATATTTCCTCAGAAGTTAGCATTTGAACTTCAACTTTATATGGTGGTATTTCTCAGATTCCGTACTTTATTTATTTATTTATTTTATTATAAAGATGTGGGGTACAATTCAGGGCTAGGTATACAAACGTTGATTATGCACGTACCCTTGTTGATGAGATATGCCCCTCCCTGCCCTATCAGTTTCCCTCAATTGCCAATCCTACCCCCCTCCTCTGACAGTTTCCCACTACTGCCAATCCCTTTCGTGTAGTATTATAAATGTTCAAGTTCCGCTTATGAGTGAGAACATATAGTACTCTGTTCTTTGTTTCTGTGATAGATCACTGAGCATGATCGACTCCAAATCCATACAAGTTGCTGCAAAGTCCATATGTTTGTCCTTCTTTATGGCTGCATAATATTCCATTGTATATATGTACCACACTTTTTTTATCCAGTCCAGCTTCGATGGGCCACACGGTTGGTTCCATGTTTTTGCTATCGTGAATAGAGCTGCAACAAACATATATGTGCAACTATCTTTTTTGTAGAATGATTTAAACTCAGATTTCATATTTTAAATCATCAAGGTAATCCATGTCTACTAATGATTCCCACCATCCCAGAATTCTGGAACGCAATCATTTCATCTTACAGATAAAGAAAGGTAGGAACTTGCCCAAGGTAAAATTAAAGTGCTGGGACAAGAACCAGGTCACCTGGCCTTCCACCCCGGTGTCCTTATTGCAAAACTAGGTATACCACAGCCCTTCTGCAGGAATCACAACACTATGCATTGAAGGGCCTGGAGGAGGAGGTGGTAAAGAAGCCTGAGTATGCGAGTTGCCCATGCCTCTCCCCTGGGCAGGCCCTGAAATCAACAAGAAAGAAACCACCACCCTCCCATTCCCACTCTAAGCCTGTGCCCTCAGCCCAAACACGCATGAGGGGTGTCTGGGGTAGAAATGGCCAGAGCCCACCATTGGGAGCTCCTGAGCAGATGTGGGCGGCACTCGAATTCTCTCTGGGGTCATGCTAGCTGAGGAAACCCCAGATACCACCAGATGAAGGAAGGCTATTTGCTGCTGGCTGGAGCTACCAGTTTCTCTCTGGCCAGGATTCCAGCCTTCCTTACGGAAACAAAGCCTCCTGTATGAGTCTGCCAGGGCTGCCATAATAAAGGACCTTGAACTAGGGGCCTTAAACAATAGACATTTGTTTCCTCAACATTCTGGAGGCTGGAAGTTCAAAATCAAACTTGTAGGTGGCCTGTCTTCTCCCCATGACTGCACTCCGTCTCCCTCTGTACATCTCTGTGTCTGAATTTCCTCTTCTTAAGAGAACACAAGCAGTATTGGATTAGAGCCTATTCTAAAGACCCCATTTTTAACTGAGTTACCTCTTTAGAGACTCTGTCTCCAAATATAGTCACGTTCAGAGGTACTGAAAGTGAGAACTGCAACACATAAATCTGAGGGGGAAATAGTCAACCCATAACACCTAACATACGCAAGAACCAACCCCAAAAATCCAATAGCCTTTCTTCCTTACTATGTCTCTTGCTTCTACTAACTGCACCAGATACAGATTCATGCTGATAGTGACCCTACCAGCCGGGTCTTCAACCAAGTCCAAAAAATCACACCATCTTGCCAAACTGGCTTCCCCTGCCCAACTCTAGGAAAAGCATGCCTCTCTCTCCCACCCCTTCCCCCCATTCCTCTCTCCCTCCCTCTGTCTCTCCCTCCCCCATACATATGCACATTTTATTTCCTTCCATCTCTTGCAAGTCTACAATAGATCAGAACCTCCAATTCTGTGATCATAGAGAATTTCCTAAATTCTAAAAGAACCAGGAGAACATCTAAGGATCCCTATAAAGATTCACTGGAGGCGGTTTCTTTTGCCCATGCCAGCTCTGGCATGTCACTCTTTCTTTTCTCCCTTCTTTCTCTAATAGACTTTGTTTGAAAACTTAAAAAAAAAAAAATTCACTGGAGAAGTAGCACCAATAATCCTGCTTAACCCATTGTGATAGGCAGTAAAGATCTTCCCCCAGTTTTCCATCTCTAATTATTCAATCAAAAACTACTAGATACTGCTGTGAAGGAATATTGCAGACAGAATTAAGGTTAACAATGAATTGACTTTAGAATGGGGAGACTATCTTGGAGTAACCAGGTGGGCCCAATAGAGACACATAGCTCTTAGAAGCCAAAGAGGAATTGAAATAAATTGCCTTGAAATAAATGACATGAAAGAGTCCCACGGAGAGGTGTCGCAGGAAAGGTGATACATAAGAAGAGATCAGAGGGATACAGAGTGTAAGAAGAACTCCACCCACCACTGCTGGTTTTGAAGATGAAGGAGGAGACTGTAAACCAAGGAATGCAGGTGGCCTCTAGAGGCTGAAGGGGACCCTCGGCCAAGATTCAGCCAGACTATGGGGACTTCAGTCCTGCAAACACAGGAAACTGAATTTGCCCAACAACCTGAATGAGCTTAGAAGTGGATTCTTCCCCCAGAGCTTTCAGGAAGAAGCCCAAATGAATCAACACCTTGATATTGGTCTTGTGAACTCCGGAGCAAAGAAACCAGCCAAGCCAACCTGCCCTTCTGACTTACATAACTATGATATTTGTGTTGTTTTAAACTCTTAGGTTTGTGATAATTTGCTGCAGTAGTCATAAAAACTAGTACACCCATCCTGTTATTAAATGTAATTTCTCCAACTTTGTTACTTTTAGGATGAAATTTATTCTCATATCACACAAGTGCACATCAATCTGAGTGGTAGGTGTTACCATTTACCATTAATTAAGCATCCACGTTAAACTAGAAGTTATGCAGATTGTACAAATGACCCCTCAGAACCAGCAGTTTCCATCCTCAACCTGACACCATGCTCATGTAGGTCCACAGTTGTATTCTCTGCCCTCAATTCTCTCCATGACAGTTAGGAGCTGACTGCCCTCTGGAGGTCACAGATTCCTCCAGGAACCTCTGTTCTGCAGAAAAATCCTGAATCTGATCTCAGAAAGAATTTTCTAATTTGCTTCACTGCTTTTTTGTAATGTTCATTCTTGTGACCTCACATAGTACTTGGGGGAAAAAATGGCATAGATTTTTTAAAACACTGCCTTGAAATAAATGACATGAAAGTTCAGAAAAATCCATTCCACCAAATGGATAAAAATAGCAATGAGAAAAAGGAACAACTTGAGCTCTAGGCAAGAATCTCCTAGAGAACAATAGAAAAGCATAACCCTGTTTTGGCACAAGAGTTCCAGGAGAGAAATTGTTCCAGCCCATCTCCAGGGCATGGCCACCCCTTGGGCTGTTTCCAGCACAGAACCAATGTTTGTAACTATAGAAGCTGAGATGTCTTTGACCAGAACAAAGAGGCCTTAAAATCTATAACAGGTCAGGAGCAGTGGCTCATGCCTATAATTTCAGCACTTTGAGAGGACAAGGCGGGAGGATTACCTGAGGTCAGGAGTTCGAAACTAGCCAGAGCAATATAGCAAGATACTATCTCTACACAAAATTTAGAAAGTAGAAGTTACAGTGAGCTATGATCATACCACAGCACTCCAGTTTGAACGACTGAGTGAAACCTCCCACAAACCCCACCAAAAAAAAAAAAACTGTAACAAACTCCCATGATTCTAACCACAACTTCCCCCAAATGTTATCTCCATGTCCCATATCCCTGTCACAGATTATCTGTTAGACATTTCTTTTCTAAGTCTCAGGGGCACCTCAGACACCACTGGAACATAATTGTAGCCACACTGCACTCATACTTTACCAACATTTATTTATATGCACACACCTTCTGCAAACAAAGAAAGTACATTACTGAGGTTAAATTGTTTCTTAAGATGAGGACCAATTTTGCTAGGGATCATCCTTGTCTCCTCTGGAGAGAAGCTGCACCTTTTACCGTGGTCTCAAACCTCTCACATTCTAGACCTGGGCTGCTTGTGGCCATCTTGCCTGCCATGTGCAGTATGAACAAAATGCTGATCCAAATGGGGGAGGGAGAAAGGATGAAAAACAGAGGCAGAAGGATGAAAGCATGATCTGTGAATATTACATGAGTGTTTGGATCAAGTGCCTGTAGCCACTTCTGTATTTTCTAGTTGTGTGATGAGCAAATTCCCTTTTGTGTGTACCCCTGGCTGAGTTAGTTTCTGTCTCTTGCAACCTAGTCTTGACTAGTATATTCCTCTGTTCAAGAAAATCGCTGCTACTTTTTATTTTCCTCTTCATTTTGGCATTATGCAATTGATTACTG
Organism: Carlito syrichta; assembly: GCF_000164805.1. Lineage (NCBI taxonomy): Eukaryota > Metazoa > Chordata > Mammalia > Primates > Tarsiidae > Carlito > Carlito syrichta. Next base: position 346,184 of record NW_007246402.1, on the reverse strand, counting down.
AAGCAATGCAACTGATAATGCAAATATATCTAACATATTAAATCACTCGGGTAGCATTTTCTTAAGTTTTGTAGGTTCCTTTTTTAGGTTGTTTGTCTTTTTTTTTTTTTTTAGTTGGAGTCTCACTCTGTCACCCAGACTGGAGTGCAGTGGCTGCTCCCGGCCACCGCAGCCTCGACCTGCTGGGCTCCGGCGATCCTTCCACCTCAGCCTTCCAAGTAGCTGGAACTATGGGCGCGTGCTACCACGCCTGGCTAGTTTTTGACTTATTGTAGAGATGAGGTCTCGCCAAGTTGCCCAGGTGGGTCTCGAACCCGCAGGCTCAGGCAATCCACTCACCTCAGCCTCCCAAAGCACTGGGATTACATTAGGGTTAGGGTTAGGGTTAGGGTTAGGGTTAGGGTTAGGGTTAGGGTGGTTGTGTGTCTTTTTATTGTTTGTTTTGTGTGTTAAGGTGGCCAAAATTGTATTGACTAATAAAATATATTAGCTTTTCCAACAGAATAAATAATATAGTCCATTTAAAAAATTAAAATTCCCATTAGAATTACTTCAGTCTGTGATATATTTGAAGTGTTTCCACAACACAAGATTATTTTCCTTTGACAATTTTAATTCTATAATAGTCACGTTTACCTTTTTTACTTGAATCTAGAGATTTTAACAGATATTTAATAATATATGTAATTAATTAATATTTTCAAGTTATGTTATTTTAAAAGAGAAATTTTTTTTAAAAGTACTGTATACTCCCAAGGTGATGGGTATATCAATGATCACTAGGGTATTAACTTGACATATAGGAGTAGAGGAGCCCATATCTAATGTAATGTCAAGTGAATTGTCAAACATTGTTACTGAAAAAAAAATTAAAATACATTTTACAAGTAAGATATAGTATTCTATTTTATGAAAACATAAAATTCCATTCCATTAGAAGCATTCCTACTGGCCAGGCCAGGTGCAGTGGCTCATGCCTATAATCCCAGCACTTTGGGAGGCCAAGATAGGAGAATCTCTTGATAGCAGAAGTTCAGTACCCTGTCTCTACCCCCCAAAAAATGTTTTTAATCAACCTGTTGTGGTGGTCCCAGCTATTCAGAAGGCTCAGGTGGGAAGATTGCTTGAGTATAGGAGTTAGAGGCTGCAGTGAGCTGTGATCATACCACCGCACCCAGCAACAGAAGACCCTACCTACTAAAAAGAGGAAGGAAGGAAGGGAGGGAGGAAGGGAGGGAAGAGAAAAAAGAGAATGAGATAGATGAAAAGAAAAAGAGAAAAAATAAATATTCCTTTCAAGAAAAAAATCAGTATAACCCTTTTCAAGGTCACTTTGGCAATACCTACAACAGATCACACACACAAACTCAGCAATCTCCCTCTAGGAATTTACTCTTCAAATGAGAGAATAGTCACTGCAGCACTGAACAGAAAAAGAAAAACTGGCCACATAGGAATGTTTTTCAGTAAGATTACAGAAGATGTTTACGTATACAACACAATACTATACAACTATCATTTTTTAAATGGAGGTACTAACTTGGAAAGATATGTGCTACGCTTTAATTTAACAAGAGCAAATTACAGAAGGGAGATGAGAGGAAGAAGAAGTAACTGAGTGTCATCTATGATGAAAACAAAAAAGGGCTACTACCCAGACATCAGTGAATCATTTTTTCAAGAGGATAGATAGAATTGAACCCAGCAAGGAGCCAGAACCCGTGCCATCAGTGTCAGGTGTGAGTGGAATTGCAGCTTGCCCTCTGTCTCCTATTGCTGACGATCCTTCAGCTCTACCATCTCCCACCTCCTCTCCCTGCGCCAGTCAGTAACTGGCTGTTCACTTGTCTGTTCACTCGATGCCAACCTCACATGCCACTGTTGTGCTGTACTACTGTACTTTTCAAGGCACTGCACTGTAAGATTTAAAATGTTTTCTTTATTTTTTGTGTTTGTTTTTTACGTATTTTTTGTGTGAAAAGTATTATAAACCTTTTATAGTACAGTCCTATACTATATAGCTGATTGTGTTAGTTCGGACCTAGGCTAACTTTGTTGGACTTTCACGAATGCATTCTTAGAACAGAACTTGTTCGTATGTAGGGGATTTACTGTATATCGCATATTGGAATACAAAATATACGGATATTGCAAAGCAACTGCAACAGCCTTTGGCCTTTGGCCTTGACCCTTCTCAAACACTCTGGCATCTTCCAGTCCCTCCTAAACTTTTCAAAGATCATCAGTTTCACCTTCCTCTCCTCCCCGCCTGATCTCATGTGAGAAACTCTCCAATATCTCTTCCCACTGCTCTAAGGATATAATACCAGAATCCAACCCATGGCCTGAACCTGCTCACCACTGAGACTCTTCCTGTTCCTGAATTTCACACGATCCCTCTTTGCCACAAGGCCTCTGTGCCTGTGTTTCCCTCTGCCCACCCTCCTCACACCCTCATACCCCTACCTTTCCCTCTTTCCCTCATCAATTTCTACCCATCTCTGTTAGATATTTCCTTTTCCTCTCCACATCTGATTCTTCCCTCACTCTGCTCTCTGCCCCAAGAAACTGAGCTACTGAGCCCGCCTTCCTTGCCCACCATTACCATTAGGTTCAGTCAACAGGAAACCCTAGCAGGAGATAGGAAGAAAGGAGGAATTTATTTCTTCAGCCCCTCCTCCGGGTCACTTCAGGGTTGATGATCCTTCAACCAAAAGTCCGAGTTCCTCTCCCTAAGGCTCTCTCCCTCTGGATTCCGAAGCTGCTCCTTCACCCTTCCAGCCTGAGGGAGGTGGTGGTCCCAGTTTCTGCTCTATCCCTTATGGCTTTCCACTCCCATCTCCGCGTCTTCATCTCCATGTGCTGGGACTGTGATTGTGTCATCATCCTTCATTTCAGTTTAAATGTCGCTTGTTGAGATTTGAAAGCCACAGACTAGGTTGCATGACACCCTATTGATTTATAACACTTATCACAGTTTGCAATTATGTTGATTTCTGTGTTTAATTTCTCTCTCTTTTCCTCTCTCACTCTCTCGCTCCCGTTCTTGCTCTTTCTCCTTCCTCCATTCCTAGACTGCAAGCTCCTCGGGACAAAGACTGCGTCTTCTTATTCTCTCTTGTATCTGCAGCAACTAGCTCAGTGTTTCCAAAATCGTAACCGGTGGTATTTGCTACTGGACCAGTATTAAAATCTGTATTATTCTATTATCGCTTATATTCTTGTAGTGCCATTTTCCTTTTTCCCTCAGAAAGAATTAAAGCATTGATTGTATCTCTCACCCGTATCACTGCCCTGCCTGCAGACATAATTAACAAACACTTTCTGCACTAAATTGAAGGCTTGCAGGGAGCCATGTACTCATTTAATAGAGGGGTCTTTGACAATATTCATTTTGGCTCAGACATTGGAAAAACACCAAAGATCAAATACATTCTAAGAATAGTGAATGAACTGTTTTGAGGGAAAATACCCTATTCTTAGAGTTACATTTATTTTCTTTTATGATCTTAAATTCTTTTTATCTTTTGTCAACACATATGAACTAAATTAAATTGAAAAGATCATATTCCCTTACTATGCAGTTTCATAATGTCTTTCTTCAAAATTGAAGTCTTTTGGTTGTTTCAAGTGCCATTTTGTTAAAGATTTCTTTCTTTAAAATGAGAAAATAAAATGGAAATGAAATAGCATGGATATAATTATACCCTGAAAGAAACTATGGTAACTGATGCAGAAAGATGAAGATACCAAAGACAAGCTTGCAGTGAAGGACAGGTAGAATTTTTCAAAGCCTTTGTACTGCTTTGTACTGCTCTGCTCACTAGTGCAATGCCGTAAAAAGGTAGAGTAAAGCAGATCATAATAAAAAGAAATAGTATAAGGGAGATTATTCCAAAGGGCCTCTTTATAAAGCGGCTTACATGATTACACTGGAACCACATTAGAATTTAAGATTGAGTCCTCCGCTGTAAGGCATGGCACACACATGGTGATAACAATAGCATAAGTGATCCCAAAATACTAGTGTGAAAATTATTTTCAAACAATTAAAACTTGTAAGATCTTTAATTTGGCCCAAACACATACAAGAGGGGCCCCAAAAAAGGAAATTAGCTTTTGGAGGGTAGGCCCATTGTAGTATAGGCTTCCCCCACTAGGCAAATGTTCTGGGACACCTTTGGCATCAGTGTACTAGGTAATGTTGTTGTGAGAGGTTGCAGTCGGCTTCAGTGAATTTTTTTTTTTTTTTTTTGAGATTCTTTAAATGTGCTTGCCCATTTTATGATGGGTGATTTACGAGTGCACCTGCCCATACCTCGCTGAGTGTTCAGCAGTTTTTGAAAAACGGCAGCTGGGCTCAGTGGCTCAGCCTGTAATCCCACGCCTTTGGGAGGCTGAGGCGAGTGGATCGCCTGAGCCTGCAGGTTCGAGACCCGCCTGGGCAGCGAGACTTCATCTCTACAATAAATTTTAAAAATCAGCCGGGCGTGGTAGCGCATGCCTGGAATTCCGGCTACTGGGAAGGCTGAGGCAGAAGGATGGCCGGAGCCCAGCAGGTCGAGGCTGCGGTGGCCGGGAGCGGCCACTGCACTCCGGTCTGGGGGACAGAGTGAGACTCCAACTCAAAAAAAAGAAAAAAAGAAAAACGGCATGACTCCATGCTCCATCCTTTTTATTTACCCGATCTCTCACCGAGCAACTTTTTTTTGTTTTCCCCGATGAAAAAAGTCCTCAAAGGGAAACATTTTGCTATGTGGAAGAAGGAAAACAAAAAACGGCAGAAACACTAAACGGCATCAAAATTGCCAAGTTCAAAAACTGTTTTGAGCAGTAGAAAAAGTGTCTGAACAGGTGTCTTACATTAAATGGAGAGTACTTTGAAAGCAACTGAAGTTTAAGCATGTAAGAATAAATACACAGCTGGGCTTGGTGACTCAGTCTGTAATCCCAGCACTTTCGGAGGCCGAGGCGAGTGGATTGCCTGAGCCCACAGGTTCAAGACTAGCCCGAGCAACTTAGTGAGACCTCATCTCTACAATAAATCAAAAATTAGCCAGGTGTGGTACCACGCACCTGTAGTTCCAGCTACTTGGAAGGGTGAGGTGGAAGTTTCTCTGGAGCCAAGCAAGTCGATGCCGGGGTGGCCATGAGCATGCTACAGCACTCTAGCCTGGGCTACCAAGTGAGATTCCAACTCAAAAAAAAAAAAAAAAGAATACACAATTTTTAATAAACAAGCTCTAGGGATTTTGGGGGGTACCCTCTCATATTTGCTGAAATAATAAAGAGTAATGAAATATTCATTAATAATTATTTTGCTTATCTTTTTTTAGAATTTGGAAGAGTTCATGCATAAATTGTATGGTACATGTATCCAGAAAAAAATTGCAATAAAACTTTTCCAAAAGATGTTAATACAAATGCCTGTTTCTGATTTGTCTATTTAGGTGGAGATATTTAAATTTTATCCATTGACATTACAACTGTATTCAAAGTGGGGACTGTCTTTTTCACAGTAACTACTGCAAAATCTAAATATTTGTATTCACATTAAGAACCTTAGTTGTTACAACCCAAAGCAATCTACAGATCTAATGCAATTTCTATAAAAATAACAATGTCAGTTACCATAGAAATCTAAATTATTTTTAGCCTTTCCTCTCCGTGAAAAATTTTTAAAATCTTAAAATTTGTGTAGAACCAACAAAAGACCCTGAATAGCCAAAGCAGTCCTGAACAAAAAGAACAAAGCTGGAATTATACCACTACCTAACTTCAAAATATATTACAAAGTCATAGTAAACAAAAAAGTGTGGTACTGGCATAAAAATAGACACATAGAACAACAAAACAAAACAGAGAATCCTGAAATTAAGCCACATATTTACAGCCAACTGATTTTTGGCAAATATGCTCAGCGCATTCATTGGGGAAAGGATGGTCTCTTTAATAAACGGTTCTGGGAAAACTCAATATTCATATGCATAAGAGTGAAACTAAACCCCCATCTTTCATTCTGTACAAAAATCAACTCAAAGCAATCAAAGACCTAAATGTAAGACCTGAAACTATAAAACTACTAGAAGAGAACATAGGGAAAATATTCTAGGACATTCATACGGAAAAAGATTTTATGAGTAAGTCCTCAATCACATAGGCAACAAAAGCAGAAATAAACAAATAAGAGTTTATCAGACTAAAAACTTCTGCACAGCAAACAAAACAATCAACAGAGTGAAGAGGCAACCTACAGAATGGAAGAAAATAATTGCAAACTATTCATCTGACAGGGTATTAGTAGAATATACAAGGAACTCAAACATCTCAACAACAAAAAAAATCAACAATTCAACTGAAAAATGGGCAAATGATATGAATAGACATTTCTCAAATGCATACAAATAAATAACAAATACATGAAAAATGCTCAACATCAGTACTCGTAAGGGAAATGTAAATCAAAGTCACAATGAGGTATCATCTCACCCCAGTTAAGATAGCTAACTAGATTATGACAAAAATAATAAATTCTGGCAAGGATATGGAGAAAAGGGAATTCATATACTGTTGGTGGGGATGTAAACCAATACAGCCAGTATGAGGAGCAGTATGAATGTTTCTCAAAAAACTAAAAATAGAACTACAATATGGTCCAGCAATCCTACTACAGGGCATTTATCCAAAGGAAAGGAAATCAGTGTCTAGAAGAGATATCTGCACCCCCATGTTTATTACAGCACTATTCACAATAGCCAAAATATGGAATCAACCTAGATGTCCAAAAACAGACAAATGGATTTTTTTAATGTGGCATATATACACCATAGAATAGTATTCAGCCATAAAAAGAATAAAATCCTATCATTCACAGCAGGATAGAAGTGATCGAAAGACATTATGTTAAGTGAAATAAGCCAGGAACGGAAAGGTAAACATGTTCTCACTCATATGTGGCAGCTAAAAAATGTTAATCTCATAGAAGAAAAAAGTAGAACAGAGAAAAATAGAGGTTGAGAAGGGTAGGAGGAAAGGAAAGAATAGGGAAATATTTGTTAGAGGATACAAAATTACAGCTAGACAGGAGGAATAAGTTCTAGAATTCTGTACTGTAGAATGACTATAGTTAACAGTTACATATTACATAGTTTCAAATAGTTAGAAGGAGGATATTGAATGTTCCCAACACAAAAAAATGATAAATGTTTGAGATGATGAATATGCTAATTACTCTGATCTGATCACTATACGTGTATCAAAACATCACTATGTACCCCATAGATATGCACAGTTATTTTATTTATTTATTTATTTATTTATTTATTTATTTATTTATTTATTTAAGTTTGGGTCTCATTCTGTCAGGCTTGAGTGCAGTGGCACGATCGTGGGTCACCAAAGCCTGAACCTCCTGGGTTTAGACAATCCTTCCACTTCACCCTCTCAAGTAGTTGGTACTACAGGCACACGCCACCATGCCTGGCTTCTTTCTTTCTTTCTTTCTTTCTTTCTTTCTTCCATCCTTCCTTCCTTCCTTCCTTTCTTTCTTTCCTGTAGAGACAAAGTCTTACTATGTTACCAAGGCTGGTCTCGAACACCTGGGTTCAAGCAATACCTTGATTACAATATTGAATTACAAGCATGAGTATGCCCCACCTCGATTATTATATTTCAGCTTACAAAAATAAAATAAAAGAACTCTAGTTGTAAGAGTAGATCCATGGGACTGATACTCATCTTCATTTTTTTTTTTCTCTCTTACTTCCAAAATGTGGTAGAATCTCAGGAGTAAAAGGTAAAAGAACAAGTCGGTTTAAGTGCCCAAAGAATTGGAAGTGGAAATACGAAGAAAGATTTGGGGGTCAATATCTTGTCAAAATAATGTGCTCATGTTTCTTCTGTTTCATTTCATTTGGACCACAGATGTGACAAAGATGGAGAAGCTGAGATGGAGAAGCTAGATCATCTGAACCCTTGCTGTACAGCTCTCTGCATTCTCAGTAAGTAGTTTTCATCACCATCCCACAAATGTTTGGTAGTGTCCCCTTCACCCTCACCTCCAAAAAAATTAAGTGGTGATGGAAGGTATAGATATATAAGTATTTTTAAAGAAAATGTCGCCATAGTAGAGATTATGTCCTAGATTTTCTATTAAAAGTTCTCAGAAAACTTGACATTTCTGTGAATTAACACCCAGGAAGCACGTCTTCTTCTGCCATCAATTTCCCAGAAAAACGCTCCTGATTAGAGCCTAGAGGTGGAACTTCAGAAATAGAGTTGGAAAGTCATGTCTTCACATACCCTTGCTAATTTAGTTCTTCTTCCACCCTCATAAGAGAGCTACAGTGATGAGAGCCACCTCTCAGAGAACTCAACATAACCTTTGCTCTGATACCTGGCGGTCTTTGTCAGCCCGTCTCTGACTGCTTTTTAATTCCCTTCAAATTACTAGACTAAATGCCAGGTCATAACAATGAGTTTCCTAATGAGAAAATGAAGACATAGCAGACACTAAAAAAGAACCAAGACATGGGATGTCTTTAAAAAGAGCAAATTGACTAATGACTTATTAAACAGACTTTTTCTATTGCGTGAGACGAAAATAAGTTGAATGACAATCTCGAGTTAAAAAAGAGATTGCAACGGAACTATGTCCTGACCCTTAATTACAGCAGGTTAGATCAGGAGATGGCTTAATGAGAAGGAGACTGCAGGAATGAATGACTCTTAAATAGCTTCTGGTGTAGCATTTTCATGGTTCAGTCAAAACCATCTGATTTATAAACCAGGGACTTGTGTCCCTGAGCAAGACTTACAATCTCATTGCGCCTCCATTTCTTACTTACAAAGTAAAATGAACCGCACATAAGGATAACTTGGGGAGTCTGCTTAAAATGTAAGTTACCAGGTCTCATTCAGAGAGATTTTGATCAGTAGGTCTTGAGCAGGAATATTATTTTCTAGGTATATAGTTTCCAAATTTCATTAAAATGTGCATGAGGTTTTTTTTAATTTTTTAAATTCTACCTTAATCGTTCTTCTTTAATTTTTAAATATTATGTGATGTAGGATAAATATTTTCTGATGACAAAGTATACAAAAGTTATATGTAGATTTGTGCAACGTACATAAAAAGAGAAAAAAATCCATGTCCTTTAACTCAATACAATGGTCCTCCCTTATCTCCAGGAAAGATGTTCCAAGATCCTCAGTGGATTTCTGAAACCGTGGGTAGTAGTACTGGACTTTATACATACTATGTTTTTTTTATACATACATAACTATGATAAAGTTTAATTTATAAACTAGGCACAGTAAGAGATTAACAATAATACGTAATAGTAAAATAAAACAATTATGACAATATACTAGAATAAAGGTTATGCAAATATTCTTTCTCTTTCTCTCAAAATATCTTACAAGCCGGGCTCAGTGGCTCAACCTATAATCCCGCACCTTGGGAGGCTGAGGTAAGTGGATTGCCTGAGCCCGCAGGTTCGAGACCCGCCTCGGCAACTTGGTAAGACCGCATCTCTACAATAAATCAAAATATTAGCTGGGTGTGGTAGCGTGCGCCTGTAGTTCCAGCTACTTGGAAGGCTGAGGAGGAAGGATCGCCAGAGCCCAGCAGGTTGAGGCTGCGGTGGCCGGGAGCGGCCACTGGACTCCAGTCTGGGTGACAGAGTGAGACTCCAACTCAAAAAAAAAAAATCTTACAGTACTGGATTCACCCATTTTCAGACTTCAGTTGACCAAGAGCAACTGAAACTTCAAAAAGCAAAACTTCAAATAAGGGGGGACTAGTGTAATTTTAATTCAATCTATTCAAAGAAAAATAATCCCAAGGGCAGATAGAGTTTTTTACAAGGATGCTCATGAGCAAATTATTTTAGTGGGGGAAAAAAAAACTCAAAAAGATAAAAACAGAACAATGGTTATATCAATGATGGCACATCCATAAAACAAAATATCACAAAGTAGTTAAAATTATTAGTATGGATAAATTATAATAATGAATTCTTTTTTAGTTTTTTTATTTTAAAGATGTGGGGTACAATTCAGGGTCAGGTATACAAATGCTCATTTATGCAGGTACCCTTGTTGATGAGGTATGTGCCACGCCCCCACTACTGCCAATCCCACTCCCCAACCCCCTGGCATTTTCCCGCCACTGCCAATCCCCTTCCCATAGTACCAGGAGGATTCTTTATTCATATTTAAGTTCCATGAAAGTTAAGTTCCATGAAAAAATAGTACAAACATATACATACACATGTGCAAGTTGCCCAACACACACATCCTGCCTGCCTGCCGTAATCCTGCAGAACAGCACAGAGAGCAAAGCCACAGTCAGGGTGATTCTTCCTTGTCTTCATGGCCACCATTGGGCCTAAAACTAATAAAGTTATGACCCCAAAGACCTGGATCAGCAAAAGGACCCACACACCTGTTTTAATAGGTTTCTAATTATTTTGGTGTGGGAAGATCAAGAGATCAGGAGATGACGCCATTGAAAAGACAGTGGCATTGGGCACTGTTGCTGACAACTGTAATTCTAGCACTTTGAGAAGCCAAGGTGAGAAGACTGCTTGAGCCCAGAAGTTCAAGACTAGCCTGGGCAACATAACAAGATCTTGTCTCCACAAAAAATTAAAAACTGTGGTGGTTTGCACCTGCAGTCCCAGCTACCCAGGAGGCTGAGGATGGAGAATTGCTTGAAGTTCAAGGCTGTGGTGAGCTATGATCATGCCACTGCATTCCAGTCTGGGTGACCAAGTAAGACTTCAACTCAAGGAAGGAAGGAAGGAAGGAAGGGGAGGGGAGGGGATAGGAGGAGAGGGGAAGGGGGGGGCAGGGAAGGGATGGACAGGAAGAAGAGAGAAAGAGAGAAAGAAGGAAGACAGGTGCCACACAGGGAATTTGGGGGCACTCTCACGAGGCAGACAGTGGCAGAACAGTGGGCAAGTGCCTTTTTGTGACTTAAAGGAAAGAGACCAGCCAGGCAGAGTCAATAGGCTTAGGATTTGCTAGTTTGAATCATTTCAGTGGCTCCCCAGAGCCTTCCCAGGGTGGGTGGATAGTGGCCTAGAATGTAAGAGGCGGGTGGTTGGCATATGGACCAATTATCTGTCTATGAAGGAAGGGAACTGACTGACCTCTAGCCAGAGCCTCAAAACCAGGTCAAGACAATATTTAAAAACTATATTGGTCGGGCACTGTGGATATGCCTTTAATTTCAGCACTTTGGGAGATCCAGGAGGGAGGATCACTTGAGGATCACCGGGAGTTTGAGACCAGCTTGAATAACACAGAGAGACTCAATCTCTACAAGAAAAAAAAAATTAATTAGCTGTGTATGGTGGCATATACCAGCAGTCCCAGATACTCAAGAGGCTAACATGGGAGGACTGCTTGAACCTCAGAGTGCTAGGATGCAGTGAGCTATAGCTGTGCCACTGCACTTTAGCCTAGGCAACAGAGCAAGACTCTGGATCTAAAAAAAAAAAAAAAAAAAAAAAGGATATTGCAACACCTGAAAAGGTTAAAATAAAGACCACGACTTGAAATTCGCTAATACCATGGATAGGGGAAAGGAAGCATCCAGAGACTACAGTTGTCATATTATTTTATAGAAGTTCCTGGCTCATAACTCCCCTAGCCCCTGTCACAGTATTTTGTTATAATGTTGGGGCGCTGTAGGTCTCAGAAGCAGACCTTAGAACAGAATCTCTGTCTCTGACCTTCTCCCGCCTTCCTTTCACCTGCGCCTTTTATCCCCTAAGGCAGCTTTAGAAACTAAAAATACACTCTAATCTTCCCCTGCCTTTCCGTCTTGAAGCTGGCTATAAAGGAATTCTCTGACCTACTTTGTTGATTGTAGGCCATAAGACCTCATCAGAAGGGGTCCTGTCCCATACCCAGGAGGAAGGAATGCTGCACAGAGGCCAAGAAAAATCTGAACAGACTCGCCTTGTTGGGTTTCCCCTTTCAGTCTATTAATAAGAGATCACATTTTTTTTTTTTTGAGTTGGATTCTCACTCCATCACCCGGGCTGGAGTGCAGTGGCACATTCATGGCCACCCCAGCATTGACCTACTGGGCTCCGGTGATCTTTCCGCCTCAGCATTCCAAGTAGCTGGAGCTACAGGCACGCACCACCACACCCGGCTAATTTTTTGATTTATTGTAGAGATGAGGTCTCACCAAGTTGCCCATGGGTTTAGGCAATCCCCTCACCTCGGCCTCCCAAAGTGCTGGGATTACAGGATTGAGCTACTGTGCCCAGCCAAGATCACACCTTTTTTGTTCGTTTGTTCTTTTCATTTTTTTAATGGTTGAAAAAAAATCAAAAGAAGGTTAATGTTTCATGACACATGAAAATCACTTGAAATTCACACTTTAGTGTCCATAAAGTTTTATCATAACAGTCCATGCTCACTTGATGCTGCTTTTGTGAAGCAATGACAGCTGCATAGTTGTTTGTAGCAGAGACATATGGCCCTCAAAACCTGAAATATAAGGCCAGGCCCGAGCAGAGGCTCAGCCTGTAATCTCAGCACTTTGGGAGGCCGAGGCAAGAGGATTGCCTGAGGCTGTGGGGTTTGAGACCAGCCTGGGCAACTCGGTGAGACCTCATCTCTACAATAAATCACAAAAACTAGCCAGGCATGATGGCGTGTGTCTGTAATTCCAGTTACTTGGAAGGTTGAGGCAGAAGGATCGGCTAAGTTCAGCAGGTCGAGGCTGCGGTGGCTATGAGTGTGCCGCTGTCCTCCAGCCTACGTGACAAGAGTGAGACTCCAACTCAAAAAAAAATCTAAAAGATGTACTGTCTGACCTTTATAGAAAACACTGGCCGCCTTGGTCAGCTCCTTCCTCAGTGATGACATTTTATGATATTCCAGGTATATGGAGCACAATTGTGGGATTTCCATAGGTCTGTCTCCTCCTGTTTCTTGCCCTTGGGTATTTTCTGTATTAATTAATGTGTTAATCAATGTTGAGTAATGTTTGCAAGAGAAACCAGTCCTTAAATTGTTTACTCCTCGTCTCTTCTGAGTCGTGTTTGAGACTCTTGGGGATTACTGTACTCGCTGTGGACTGCTGTTATTATGGTTTGTATGACCTTCACGTTCATTTTCTGAGCTGAGATCATACCTTTTTTTGTCCAATCACATTTAAACACAGTTATCCATGCTTCAACCACGCCTATCCAATGAAACCTTCATAAAAGATCCAAAAGGAAGGCGTTCCCAGAGCTTCTGGACAGCTGAACACATGGAGGCTGACAGGAAGGTGAACAAGAACTCATCCGCGTTTGGGTGTTGGGGAAAGCACACCCCAACTCCATGAGGACTGAAGCTCCTGAGCTCAAGACCATTCCAGACCTCTCCCTGTGCATCTTTTTATCTGTCCATTTAATCATATCCTTTAAAATGCCCTTTGCAATACACTGGTGTATTTACATTAAGTGTCTCCCTGAGTTCTGTGAGTCCTCCAGCAAATTAATTGATCCCCAGGAGGGGGCTGTGGGAACCCGGTTGTACAGCTGATTGATCAGAAGCAAAGACAAAATGGCTCAGAGCTTGTGATTAGCAGCAGAAGTGGGGGCAATCTTGAGGACTGAGTCCTCACCCTGTGGAATCTGACAGCATCTCCAAGTAAATAGTGTCAGAATTGAATGAGAGGACACCTGACTGGTATCAGCTACAGAATTGATTACTTACCTGGTGTGTAGGGAAATCAACCAGCCTCTCCCCCACATTTGGTTTCAGAAGTCTGTGTTAATTGTTGTGGTATAAGAATAGAGGACCCAGCTGGGCTCGGTGGCTCAACCTGTAATCCCGCGCCTTTGGGAGGCTGAGGTGAGTGGATTGCCTGAGCCCGCGGGTTCGTGACCCACCTGGGGCAGGCGAGACCTCATCTCTACAATAAATCAAAAAAATTAGCCAGGCGTGGTAGCGC
>NW_007246402.1:266340-332024 GCF_000164805.1 Carlito syrichta | reverse complement strand
GAGCCCAGCAGGTCGAGGCTGCGGTGGCCGGGAGCCACCACTGCACTCCAGTCTGGGCGATGGAGTGAAACTCAAACTCAAAAAAAAAAATAAAAAGAATAGAGGACCCATCAGCAATATTTAAAATCCTCCTATTTATTTCCTTACAAATTTCTCTCATCTACCAAATCTGCTGTTCTCAAAATACCCTGAGAAACATCTCCAAACCTCTAGTTAGTTCCCAGAAAAGCCTAAAAACAGATCTGGGAGAGAAGGCCCTCCTGAAGGGACAGATGAAGGAAGAGACTGACCCCACCCCACCAGGGATTAGGGAAAGGCTGAGATAACCCCTGAACACTAAATAAGCTCTGCTGGTTACACCAGTGCCAATGTTTTGATTATGTTCTATAGTTAGGCAAGGCTACCATTAGTGGAAGCTGGGTGAAAGTCACACAGTACCTCCCTGTACATTTTTTGAAATGTTCTGTGAATGTATAATTATTTCAAAATAAGAATGCAAAACCAAAACATCATCATAACAATAAGAAAATAAAATCTAAAAGAGAAAAAAATTTATTTGAACCCATCCCAGACCATTTTTACTTCACCAACTCAACCATTTATGGAAGAGAATTTCCTGCAGAAAATATATTCAACACTGAAGGGGTCTTTTGAAGGTGTTAACTTGCTTTCCTGGAAGATAGAAAAACTGGATGAATTCTCTTATGTATAGGGTATGACTGAATTATTAAGATCCTGGCCAGGATGGAAAGCAAGACTAATTTACCTCTCAGGTATCTTTTCTCCATACAGTGTTCCTATTAATTGAAACTAAATCAATCTTTACTGAGAACAGAAGGAACTTTGTTAGTATTGCCATTTGAAGGGGCTCTCCTCCTCCCATCTCAATTCATACACATACTGAGTACCAAATAAATTGAGAACCAAGACCAAAATGAAAATGAAGGGTCATTCAAATGTAAACTCATTACTGCTAATCCTGACATTGTAGATTGTGGCTTATATTGCAATTCAGAAGGCTTCCTAATATTGACCTTCTGCAGGTTTCCCCACATAGAATGCATGCTTTCTGTAGTCAGCTTGCTCCCAAGAGACAAAAAGAGGAGAAAGGGCTGACATGCCAGGTTTATCCTTCCAAAGTTAACAATCAGATAAGTCACTCTTCCTCCTCTGAGTGAGGGGGTGCCGGGTGTGTTACTAATGGAACACACATCACATCACAGGAACCATGAGTGAGGAAAACTCCCCCACCACTACCATGTCAGCTCCCTAGGGTTGCCACACAAACTGAGTGGCTTAAAATAGGAAGCTGTTCTTCTAAAGGTCTGGAGGCTAGAAGTCAAAATCAAGGTGTCAACAGAGCCATGTTCCCTCTGAAGTTTCTAGGGTTGAGTCCTTTCTTGTCTTTTCCTGCTTCTGATGACTGCTGCCAATCACCTTGGCTTGTAGCTGCATCACTCCAGTCTCTGCCTCTACCATCATGTGGCCTTCTTCCTTCTGTGTGTCTATGTCTTCACATGCTCTTCTTATAGGGACATCAATCATTGGACGTAGGGCCTACTCTAATCCAGTATGGCCCCATCTTAATGATCGCCGGAGCCTAGCAGGTCAAGGCTGCGGTGGCCGGGAATGGCCACTGCACTCCAGTCTGGGCGACAGAGTGAGACTCCAACTCAAAAAAAAAAACAGTCCTCCTGCCTCAGCCTCCTGAGTAGCTGGAATTACAGGTGCACCACCACACTAGGCTAATGTTTTATTTTATATTTGTAGAGATGGGGGCAGGGTCTTGCCATGTTGCCCAGCAATTGCTATCTTTCCCAGGTGGGTCTCGAACACCTGGCCTCAAGAAATCCTCCCACTTCAGCTGCCCAAAGCACTGGGATCACAGGCATGAGCCACCACACCTGGCCTGACTTCTTCGTTGTTGCACATTGTTATGTTGAAAAAAGGAGCACTTGCTCCAGGCTTTGCAAGGCCTCTGTCTTACCAGTAACACCTGTTTTCACAAACAAGGTTACATTTAGGCCATGAGAAATCGGTAACTACAACTGGTGGAAGTGATTGCTCTGTTTCCTAAAATTCTCAGGATTACAAAGATCACCAACAGTGAACAGAGGAAAGACCAATCCTAAATTCACCTTCAGTGTTTGGACATCCAGTGTACTCCATCTAGAAGGATCATCCAGCCCTTGTCAACCCGGCACCCTTCCTTACCAGACCCTGCCTTGAGGGTAGTTCTGTAACACTATATTCACAGGAATCTCAAGAAAACCTGAGACCTTAGCAAAAACGGCACAGGGGTTCTTTAAAATGAAAACAAAAACAAAAATAGAAACAAATGAACATGAGCATTCGTTCACATCAGCTGCATCTGTGCATGCCATGTAGGTTGGAAGTGAATCATCATTCAGAAATTATTTTGGTACAAAAGCTAAACATAAAGACCCATCAAATAAACAGTTTTTAGAAAAAGGTTTTATGCGACAACAGTCTCTTCTCTGGCAGCGACTCCCGGAAATGATGACCTATCACTCATTAGTACAGAACTGCACACTTTCCCAACAGAGGGAGGACCTCATTCCCCAACATAATCCTCCTACCTCTCGGTCAGCCCAGAGGTCAGCCTGGGTGATGATGCAGCATCCTTTGCTGTCTTGTCCTTATCTGATCGGCGTTGGTTTCAAAATTGAGCTGGATGGTTTCTGCTCTGCAAAGGTAATAGCCCAGCTCAATTCCCATTGCTTTGATGAAAGCCACAGTAATACCTCAACCCACAGCAATCTCCCTTCCAGAAGGTCAGAGCACTCATGGCTTGTTTACTGTTCACCATCATCCACTGCCTTAATAGCTAATTTCCTCCATAGTTATCTCTCCCTAGAACTGAGATCTTTTTATTTCAGATTCTAATAGAACAGGAGTCTTCACCAGGAGCATTTATTTTCTGGTTTGTGTGAATTATGCAAGATAGAAATTACTTCTGTTAATAAAAATTAGTAAAGGGGGGGCAAGAGAAATGAAGCAGAGAGAAATGAAGCAGATGGTAAAAAAGAAATTGAGGTTTTATAAGGATCATAATAATTAGCATCAATTTCATGCTTATTATAGGCCACATACTGCACTAAGCAGATATCCCTTGTAAACATTTAATCATTACAATAACCCCATGAGATGTGTACTTCCCAGTAAACCCATTTATACAGATGAGAATATGGAGGGCTAAGAAGCATTGCAAAACCACCAGCCACTCTCATTTTCTGGGCTCTCAGCAAACTGTGCTTTTGTAGTAGGCTGGGTTATTGGCCCTGTTTCTTTCCCCCAGTATTCACACCCTTTGCCATGGGACTTTGCAGTTCCTCACACAGAGGGAGAATGTACTTGCCTGCCCCTGAACTGAGGGCTTGGCCACGTGACTTGCTGTTGCCCACAAGATGTGAGCCCACGTGTTTGCTGGCCTGTTTGAGTTTGCCCGTCCGCTGTAGGTTTGAATCATGCCTCCCAAAAATTCATGTACACCTGGAAACTCAAAATCGGACCCTCTTTGGAAATAGAATCACTGGGGATGTAATTAAGGTAATGATTGTGGGGGGAGGGGTCATCCTAAAGTAAGGAAGGTCCTAAATCCAGGGAAAGACAGGACACACAAGGACACAGAGATGAGATAGACATTGGAGCGGTGCTGCCACAAGCCAAGGACTATCCGGGGCCACCAGAGGCTGGAAGAAGAAAAAGGAACTCTTCCCTAGAGCTTTCAAAGAAAACACGGTCCTGCCAACACCTTGAGTTTGGATTTCTAACCCCCAGAACTGTGAATAGTTTCTGTTGTTTTAAGGAAACAAGTTTATAGTATTTTGTTACAGCAGCCTTAGGAAACTAATATACCTT
Organism: Carlito syrichta; assembly: GCF_000164805.1. Taxonomy (NCBI): domain Eukaryota; kingdom Metazoa; phylum Chordata; class Mammalia; order Primates; family Tarsiidae; genus Carlito; species Carlito syrichta. The sequence continues at coordinate 328,142 of NW_007246402.1, read as the reverse complement.
CTGTGCTTCTTCCATCAACTTGACAAGAGTTACCTTCAGGTAGCTGCTGACTTTGAGCCTGGACCCCAGCATGACTGTATGGGGTGTAGACTTGAGCCCAACTCCAGCCAAGGGGCAAGCCTAGGCTTGCAGCTGAAGCAGAGCCACCCAGCCAAGCCCAGCCTAGCTCTGCCAGGCTGCAGTCAGCCTGCAAAGCCATGACAAGGAATGCTTATTGCCTTCCAAGTCACTGAGTTTCAGGGTGACTTTTGAAGTAGTTATTATTCTATAACTAACAGATGGCTTCCCAGCCTCCTTTAAAAGTTAGATGAGGCCATCAGGGCACGGTGGCTCACGCCTGTAATCTCAGCACTTTGGGAGGCCAAGATGGGAAGATTGGTTGAGTCCAGAAGTTCAAGACCAGCCTGAGCAACACAGCGAGACCTCTCCACAAAAAATAAAAAATCAGCCAGGTGTGACGGCGCATACTTATAGTCCCAGCCTCTTGGGAGGCTGAGGCAGAAGGACTGCCTGAGCCCAGGAGGTCGAGGCTGCGGTGAGCCATGATTGTGCCACTGCACTCCAGCCTAGGAGACAGAGTGAAACCCCAACTCAAAATAGAAAAAAAGAAAAAAAATTAGGTGAGGCTATTTAACCAAGTCCTAGACAATGCATCGTGAGCTGAAGTAATGTAGACCGCGCCAAGTTCTAACCCTGAAAATCCCACGTAGAATCTTCCATTCTCATTCCCCTTCCAGCAGCCTTGGACACCATGTACTAAAGAGGGAATGCCTGCATTCCACACCACCTCCCAGCTCAGAAGGACCAGTTTCTTACTATACTAGAAAAGAATTGAATCTGGCCTGTCCTTTGAAAGTTTATCAGTTAAAGCAATTCGCATTTCTTTAACTAATAAAGGGAAGATGAGTAACTTACCCACGGTTATACAGTAAATGATAAAACCAGGACTGAAGCCTATGTCTGTCTGACTTCAGTGTTCAGACTGTTACCAATCTAAACAGATCACCTCCTACATTCACTCGGGAAAGATAAAGGAAGATGCTTTAGACCCGGCTTTCATGACATTTGACCAGAGAAAGATTACTGAGGCCCGTGTTAAGCAATACTGGAAGAGATAGACTGGAGAGGTTGGGTTAGGAAAAAAGGAGGGAGTCCTAAAAGAACAATCTGAGGAGGTAGCAATTAGGAGCTCCTAAGTATAAACAGAGAGTGACAACTATATATGTAGCACTTACTCTACTGCAGGCACTGCCCAAAGGGCTCGGCATATACATCCTGTAATCCTTCACTTCCCTGTGAGTGGTACTATACTTTTTTTTAAAATCAGGGTCTCACTCTGTTGCCCAGGCTGGAGTGCAATGGCACAATTATGGTTCACTGCAGCCTTAATCTCCTGGGCTCAGGCGATCCTTCTGCCTCAGCCTCCCGAATAGCTGGGACTAAAGGCATGCATCACACTGCCTGGCTAATTGCATGATTTTTTTGTAGCGATGAGGTCTCATTACGTGGCCCAGGTTGGTCTTGAACTCCTGGCCTCAAGCAATCTTCCTGCCTCGGCCTCCCCAGAGTGCTGGGATTACAATCATGAGCCACCACACCTGGTCAAGTGGTAATATTATTATCCCCACTGTAAAGAGAAAATTGAGCCTATAGAAGTTGAGTGACTTGACCAAGAGCACACAGCTAGTAATTGACAGAGCCGGAAATCAAAACCAGGCAGTCTGGCTCCAGAGTTCACTGCGTGATGGGGCCTCTCTGGAGTGACAAGTGCATTGAACCGTTGGGCAGAGGGCCAAACACGGTTGGGGAAAGTCTCTTGGTGTTCTTATTCTCTAACATAGTATAAAGGATCAGGTGTCAGCGTGAAACTGAAAAGTTCACAAGCAAGGGGATAAAAAGGGAAATTAATAATGCGGCATCCATGATTTAAAATATTCACTTAAATAAGGAAAATGTCGTGAGTCTTCTCTTCATTTAGTATCAAGCCATTCTGCTTTTGGTTTCCAGCATAAAAAGTCATGCGCATAACTAGTCTGCAAGGCAGTGTTCTACCAGGTTGAACAGGGAGGGCCACGTGCCCAGGGGTTTGCAACTCTAATATTGCTCTTACCCACTCCAATCTAGACCCTGCCATTTAAAGCCAAGTGACCTAAGACCATGACCTAACCTCTAGAAAGTGCAGTTTCCCCAACAGGAGTGTGTAAGTAATAAAAGTCCCTACCATAGTGAGTTGCCATGAAGATTCAATTAGAAAACAAACACTTAGCACAATGTCTGGCACCTAAAAAGGGCTCAATAAATATTTGATATCCTTCTTTTTAAATATTGTTATTGAAATACATTGTCTAATTAGTTGACAAATAACTCAGGCTCTATCTCTCCAAGGTGCCTAAATCAAACTTCTTTTTACTCCACTTTAAAACACTTATCATCTCTCCCTAGGGACCACTTTAATTATTTCCTAAATGAATCCCCAACCACATTTCTGCCTCCTCTAGCCCATTTTTGTGAATTGCTGCCAGTTAATCTTCCCAGAACACAGCTCCTCTCTTGTAACTGACACTCAACAACTTTCAATGGCTCCCCACTGACTTCACCCTCCCACCCCTCCTTCTACAGATAATCGTATCCTTCATTTAAACTGGACACTCACTCTTCCTTAAACATGGCCATGATTTCCTGCTTGTTTGTCTCTCCATCTCCCCTCATCTAATTTATCTGTCATGCCCCTGATCAGATACACTTTCTTCATGAGTTTTTCTTTCTTCTTGAGTTTCCCCTTTCATTCAGTCCCATCCAAATGAACATGTGACCTTCCTTCTCTTTCCTAAGACACTTCCTCTGTGCTTCTTTTACATCGTGTATCATGATATGCCTTTTATCATAATTATTTTGGTGTTTGACTAATCCAGTCACACAATGGAAGCTTATGAAGGGAAAAAGAGACTATGTCTTCCCAAACTTTTTAGCATATGCATGATATATTGTAATGGATAAATAAGTGTTCACTGATTGTTTAAGTGTAATGTGCATATGTTTTATCTCCCCCACTAAAGTGGATTTTCCTTGATGGTGGAGACTACTTGTAACTTACTGCCATATCCTCCATTGTGTTTAACCAGGGTGCGGCACAGGGGCAAGTTCTCAACAAACATTTTTGAAATGAATAAGGTGGTAGATTGGATGCATGAATGAAAGAATAGATGAATGAACAGATGGATGGATAGAAAGATGAACGGATGGAGGGATGGATGGATGGAAGGAAAATGGATGGATAGATGGACGATAGGATAAGTGAATGGATAGATGGGTAGAAAGATGGATGGATGGATGGATGGATGGATGGATGGATGGATGGATGGATGGATGGATGGAAAAAAATCATACATTTCTCTATAGTCCCTTGGCTATTAGTTCCTGTCTTTGGCCCAATTGTCAACTCACTTTCAAAGAAGCAATACTCAGCAGTGGCCGCTGATGAAAACAGGACATAGAGGACTTTTGACAAAGCAGGCATACATGTAAGCCCAACTCCCCTTTCTGAAAGATCATCAGACTGTTTGGGAGGGGATGACCTCCCAGCAATGTGAATATAGCTCTGCACGTGACAACAGTGACCCGCTGAGGGGTAACAGCCAGATCACAGTGACCTTTCCAGCTATTGTCCAGCAGACTCTGATCCTCACTGTGAGCAAGTCACTGGTTTTGCTCTAGGAGGATAAATGCAGGACCGACTATACAGAAAGCCAAAGAAGCATCTCCTTGGCTAGACAGGCCCTAGACAAAATCATGAAGCAGGTCCACGTTTGCAATGACTTCTACTTCCCCTTTCTGTCCAGTCTCTCTACCATTCTAAACCTCATTTCATCCCACAGGGAACAAGGATGTTTACATTGCTTTGTTCTCCTTATGAAAGAAGTCTGAAAAAGCCGATAAAGACTAATTCACAAGAACAAGCTGGTGCCTTCTCAAGGGGAATGCTATTTTAAAACAGAGTCACTGAGAAAGGACAATGTTAATCCAAATAACTGACTTCCTAATGCTGGAATGTCTGGTGTTGTTTCTATCTGTCTCATCTGGTCAACCATGAACCCAGACACACATTTTGGATATGATAAGCCCCCACAGGTAGCTGTGGGGAAAATAACTGTTCCTATAAGGATAAGGTAGGCCATGGCATGGTCTAGCATTTATTTTTACAGGCTGGTCGGCAAGAATTTCAAGGCTCTGAATGCAGATCCCAGAGATCCCGCTTGCAGAGGAAGCAAATTGTTGCATTAAATAAGATACTTTTGGATGCTGGAGTATAAAAGGCAGTTGACCTCATGCTCTTCCAAGCTAGCAGACTTTCTACCCAGAAACGTTGGCCAAGGTCAACAAACTTTTGGAGGCAGCATTAGGTAATACAAAGGAAGCAATGGGAACATATTCACTCGCTTACATCCTAAGTTATATATGTCCTTCACACTGCCGACAAACTGCCTGGGAGAAAATCACGTAAAAAAACAAAACAAAAAAACCTTGAACCAAATCTTAGGCATCATTCTCACCCATCCTTGAACCCAGACCAGTGTCTGTGGTCTGGCTTTCCACAGCAGTTACTGGAATCTTCAAATTGTAATGAATCTAGTTAGGTTTTAGTTAGGGACTATCATCAGAGCACTATAAAGACCATAGGAGGAACAAGTTTATTTTATTTTTTTTTTTTGAGTTGGAGTCTCACTCTGTCACCCAGACTGGAGTGCAGTGGCCGCTCCCGGCCACCGCAGCCTCAACCTGCTGGGCTCCGGCGATCCTTCCGCCTCAGCCTTCCGAGTGGCCGGAATTACAGGCATGCGCTACCACGCCCGGCTGATTTTTTGATTTATTGTAGAGATGAGGTCTCGCTGCCCAGGCGGGTCTCGAACCCGCGGGCTCAGGCAATCCACTCACCTCAGCCTCCCAAAGGCGCGGGATTACAGGCTGAGCCACCGAGCCCGGCTAACAAGTTTATTTTTTAACACTGTATAAAAATGTCTTTTTTGTTTGTCCCAAGGGTAACTGATTATGCTCTCCTGTATCTCCTGGGGTAATTGGTGTAGCAATTTAGAATTATAACACATGTTAAAACTCCCACTGCCTTTAGATAATCCAAAAATATTAAATTCAGTGGAATTGTACTATTAATGTATTTTATTATGTTCAGATTTTTGGAAAATCACAACCCGATATGTATACATTATGTTATAAATGACAATTCCCTGTGGACAAATATGTATTTATTAGGAAGTTAAGTAATATTTATAAAGTTAATTTTCTATTAGTAAAATTGCTTTTAGAGAAGACATCTCAAATCCTCAAAACAATCCTGTAAGCAAGGGACTATTATTTTTATTTTTATTAACACCATTATTATTTTATAGGTTTGAAATAGTATGTTTATGTTAATCAACTTCCTTGGAGTCGTAGCAGCTAGCAAATGATGGTTTCTAGAGCTCAAATCTAGGTCATATAATTTAATATTCTATATTCTTTTCACTGCACTATATAATTTTTTAGCAAAATCTTTCAGCATTTTCCCATTTTCTGCTAGGTTAGTGGTCCTTAAAAGTCTTCTGAAAGTGACTAATACCCTAGTAGCCCCACACAACCAAGAGTATACTAATCAGCACACACTGCTTAACTCTGAGGCCCTGAATAAATACTCGTAATCCCAATAGATGTTTTCTGAACAAGTGAATTTATCTGCATCTAGGCTAAATATGCTCACTCATAGGGCCTCAATCATTTTCTAGGAATGAGGAACCTTTCAGGATATATATATACACACATATGTGTGTGTATCTGTGTGTGTGTGCACACAACACACACACCAGATCACCTCTCTCAATCAGTTACCACCAAACTTCTCCAGGGGTTAGTCAAGACCTAATTTGTATGAGGTGTCAAACTATAATTTAGGGATCTCGGATGTTCATGAACCCCACAATTACTTTCATAACTAAACTAGAGGGATTAACAGCCACATTAAATCTCTTATTCTATCAACATCTCTCTAAAACATGGGGGAAACAGCACCTGCAACGTGAATTCCTTAATCTGTGTCACGTTTTGAAAAGCACTAATAAATGTCAGTGGCATGAAGGGCAAAGATTATAGGCTTCTTTCGACTTGTAGAAAAAGACTACTATCTACCAGCTGAAAACCAGCAGCATGTCATTAGTTGGAATTGTTCAACTGTGGCACTCCTTGCCACTTCAGACATAGGTGGTCAGACACAGCTGGGCCTTTGCATGTTCTTTGAAATCCATTCAGTCTCCTGGTCAAAGCTCACTCACAAATAGCAGAACTCGACTCATAAATTGTGATCTACACACAGGAATTGCAATCTGCATTCAAGGTTGCATGGAAATGCAGTTGTATTAGCCAGGATTTTTTGGGTTGCCCATCTCTTTTGGCGTATGAGTCTATTAAATTAACCTGTTGACTAAATTACAAGGAAATTTGATGGAGGAAGATAAGGACTAGAGGTAGATATACTAGAACAGAGCTCAGCTGTCCAAAAGAAATATAATGTGGGTCAGGTATGCGATTTTTAATTTTCTAGTAGTCAAACTGAAAAGGGAAAAAGAAAGAAGTAAAATTCATTCTAACAATATGTTGTATTTACCCAACATATCCAAAAAAGTATAATTTTAATATATAATTGATATAAAAATACGTATTAAGATGCTTTACATATTTTTAGTACTAAATCTTTGAATTTGCACTTTGATCTCAGTTTGGACTAATCATATTTTAAGTACGCAAAGGTTACATGTGACTAGTGGCTATCACATAGAGCCCCAGATAAGGGAAGGATTGCATGGAGATGCAGTTGAGTCCACAAGGAAGCTTCAGGTTGCCATCTCAGAAGCACAATTCCAGGTAGCTTGAGCAAGGAGGCAGTGGGTCCTCAAGGACCACTGTCAGATGTCAGCATCTTTTTATTTCTACTTCTTCCACATGTCAGGTTTGCTGTCTCACCCCAGCTTTTTTCACAAGCTAGAGCTACAATTGCCAGAAGCTTCTGGACTCACATCATCCAGAATCACCCCCAGAGCAGAGAAGGTCTTCTCTATCAACTTCAAGGTGGAAACATCCTAGGGAAGCACTTTGATTGTCTCAGCTTGGGTACCCTGTCCATCTGTGTGGCCAGGAGGACAGGGTACTGTGTTTGATATCCCGTGCTGTATTGTGCATTATGTCTTATGTTCCTGAGAGTCCACACTAGAACCTCCTTGCTGGAGTGAAGAGGAGTTCATTTCTCCCAAAAAGAGAAAGATGCTTGTATAATAGTCCAAGAACACTGTGCCATTGTCTCACAGAGACCAAGGAAGAGAGTTTCCCTGCTGGATTGGCTCCCATTCAAGCAGCCCTTTCAGAGACCATCCAGGATGCACCAGCACCATGAAACCCCACCGGTCCTGTTCACCCAGAAACGACTGGAGAAAGATAAACCTTGGATCCAGGTTTCCAAGTTCAAAATTCAGCCTTCCATTCAATATGTGGTGATTTTCAGTGGTACCATACCCTAAATAGTGTTTTTTAACTTTATTGAGGCATTTTTGGGTGTCACAATGACTCGGGGTGCTATTGGAATTTAATGAGCAGGGCTCGGGGATGCTACTCATCCTTCAATGCTTTCAGACCCTACAAACTAAGAATTCATCATCAGTACCTGCGCTTGCCTGCCCCTTTGTGATGACGTGGAAACAGACCACCACCCAATCACCCTAATGATCTTCCCCCATCAAGGGGAACAGTTAAAAGGACTCAACCACAAGCAACCAGCAGCCATTGCCTTGTTAGACTCTGGTGTGGCCATGTGCTCTTTGAGCCATGGCTGTCGCTATGCTTCCTGACTTTGGTCCCCCTCCCCCACCTTGGGGAGGTGAATCTTCCTTCTTCCTTCTCTTTCTCTCTCTAATCTACTTTTAAATAAACTTTTCTTTCTTAAAAAAAAAAAAAAACTAAGAATTTTCCTGGGTCACCATGACTTTTGAACTAAGATTTTTTAAAGTCTGCTTTTAATTATCTCAGCCCAGGTTTCAACTATTGTACATGTAAATATTTTTGCATTATTTTCATACATTGAATTTTCCAGGAATACAACTACAATCTAAATCCAAAGAAGATTATACTTACTTTTATTCCCAACTATACCAAGAATTATTCATCATTGTAGAAAATTATGGTCACAATAGCAACACCTTTCACAATATTTGCATCACCAAGATAGCACACCTGTATTACTCTGCATTTTGTGGGGCTCACACCACTGTGAATCGAAGTGTATGTGTGTATATGTGCATGTGCATGTGTGGGAAGGCACACCAGGACTCCCAGTAACTTAAGATGTTTTGTGGCCATTTTAAGAAGGCTCCAGGCCAGCCGCAGTGGTTCACACTTGTAATCCCAGCACTTTGAGAGGACAAGGCAGAAGGATCACTTGAGCCCAGGAGTTTGAGGCCAACCTAGGCAACATAGCGAGCTCTTGTCTCTGTTTAATTGAACAGGAGGAAGAAGAGGAGGAGGAACAGGAGGAGGAGGAAGAGGAGGAGGAGAAAGAGGAAGAGGAGGAAGAAGAAGGAGGAGGAGGAGACTCCAACAGACATTGTCCCAGAGGCCCACTTCAAAAACAAACCAAGAGCTGAATAGACCACTGATCTCTCTTCAGGTGCCCTGGTATGATGCAAACTGTTTACCCCTGCACAGCTGCGTGCATAGAAGTGTTTCTCTAATCCTTACTGCACACTGTCAAATGTTTTTTAAAGTGTCAACAATATCCTGTTGAATGTTGTCTGCTTCTCTTATCCATAGGTGAGAACATCTGTCTCCTTTAACAAGACTTCCAGTACAGCTGTGCTTAAGCATTTACATGTGGGCGTCATTTCATTTTAAACCAGTTTCCTTTTATTTCTCCTTTATATTACAATGAGATTATTAGATTGCTTTTCTTAAAATTGTGTGTGTTGAGCTTTGATGGTCTACAAATTTCATTTCCGGATAATAAAGGGAACATTACAAAATATGTATTGAAAAAGTAAGCTGGGCTCGGAGGCTCAGCCTGTGATCCCGCACCTTTGGGAGGATGAGGTGAGTGGATTGCCTGAGCCCGCGTGTACGAGACCCGCCTGGGCAGCAAGACCTCATCTCTACAATAAATCAAAAAATCAGCCGGGCGTGGTAGCGCATGCCTGTAATTCCGGCTACTTGGAAGGCTGAGGCGGAAGGATCGCCGGAGCCCAGCAGGTCGAGGCAGCGGTGGCCGGGAGCGGCCACTGCACTCCAGTCTGGGTGACAGTGTGAGACTCCAACTCAAAAAAAAGAAAAAGAAAAGAAAAAGTAGAGCCGGGCGTGGTGGCTCAAACCTGTAATCCCACACTTTGGGAGGCGAGATGAGAGGATTGCCTGAACCCACGGGTTCGAGACCAGCCTGGGCAACTTGGTGAACCCTCATCTCTACAATAGAAAAAAAAAAACTTAGCCGAACATGGTAGCAAGCGCCTGTAGCTCCAGCTACTTGGAAGACTGAGGCAGAAGGATCACCTGAGCCCAGTAGACTGAGACTGTGGTGGCCGTGAGCATGCCACTGCACTCCAGCCTGAGTGACAGAGTGAGACTACAACTCAAAAAAAAAAAAGAAAAAGTAGGCATTAGGCCAGATGCAGTGGTTCCCACCTAGTCACTCCAAAATCCAGGCAATATAGAAGGCCAAGGCAGGAAGATCATTTGAGGCCAGGAGTTCCAACCTAGGCAAGATAGCAAGACCTCATCTCTACAAACAAACAAACAAACAAAATCAAAAAAATTTGCTGAGCAAGTTGGTGCATGCCTGTAGTCCCAGTTTCTTGAGAGGCTGAGGCAGAAGGATCCCCTGAGCCCAAGAGGTGGAGGCTGTGTGAGCAGTGATTTGTGCCAGTGCACTCCAGCCTGAGTAACAGGATGAGATCCAAACTCAAAAAAAAAAAGAAACAAAGAAAGAAAGTAGGCATTGATGGAGTTGAGAACCTCTGAGTACACCGAGCTTGGGGGAGGGGATGTGGTCTGGAGAGAGAGGCAGAAGGAACCAGAACAGAAGAGAGGAAAAGCAATGAAGGGGACAGAGAGGAATTGCCAGGCGACAGAAAGAGAAAGTCAACAAAGAAAGAGCCAAGGCGAGCATGGGAAGTGGGGGAAGTCATCCACATCCCCCCACAACTGGCTCCCGTCTCCCTTTTCTCTCTCACTGGACAATCCTGTGCCTCTTTCTCCTTTGTCACCCCCAGCCTGACTGTGGCATGAGATTCCCAGGATGACAACATGCCCCTGGCAAGAACATCTACAAGCAATTAGTTTGAAGATTCTAAACACAAACTTCCCCCCACCGGCTCTAACCTGAGCTGTGAGATGACAACCGCCCAGAGAGAGAAACGGAAGTCAGTGGTTGGAGGCAGGAAATGAGAGGAAATCCCTTCTGGAATATTATGGAGTAATTTTAAAAGGTAATTATGAAGACAAAGTGGAAATATTGACATATGTCAGACACGCCTGGAGTCAAAAAAGCAGAATACTTCATTTTATGCCCCCCATATTACCGTAGTACGGTGGCTCAGCCTGTAATCCCGTGCCTTTGGGAGGCTGAGGTGAGCAGATTGCCTGAGTCTGCGGGTTCGAGACCCGCCTGGGCAACTTGGCAAGCCCTCATCTCTACAATAAATCAAAATGAGCCGGGCGTGGTAGTACGCACCTGTAGTTCCAGCTACTTGGAAGGCTGAGGCGGAAGGATCGCCGGAGCCCAGCAGGTCGAGGCTGCGGTGGCCGGGAGCGGCCACAGCACCCCAGTCTGGGCGACAGAGTGAGACTCCAACTCAAAAAAAAAAAATATGCATGATTAGAAATAGATATTTGGCAAGGCAGGGCAGGTTATTTTCAAAAAGCAAAAAGAATTATTGTGATAGTGTAGGAAGATTTGTTTATCCATTATTTCCTTTAAAAGTCTTCTGTTAAAACTAAATATTTTCCTAAAAAAATCTGCTAATTTTGCTTTTCTTCTACTTTCCTACCAAATCATCCCTACTCCCCATTCACTGGTTTATTACTGTACTTTCTGAAACTTTCAACTGAAATGGGTCCTTTCTTTCCCTTGATGGTACTCTTTCAACTTCCCTGCAAATAAAGTCTTAGGAGACTTATTGGAATGTTAGCAATTAGCATCAATTTCAACACTTCAGCCTCAAAATTGCTTCCCACGAATTTCTCTCAGAACATTAACATCAGTCAAATCCCTCCTCCTAATGTCAAAATAAAGCACTTAATTTTAACAACAGGCTGCTGTAGTGCTTTAGCATAGTAAAAGTCAACAGAACACATGCACCCAATATCTGCATCTTGAGGGAGGGAAAATTAAAGCAGAGTTTAAATTCTATCTTGTAAATTATGGATATATTTTGCTAACAACATAAATAGAAATTCTAGGATACTGCATTCAAGCTACAGCAGGAGAGCTGGCAATGGCTGATTCATAGTATCTTCTTCCCCTAGAAGAAACTAGTATATAGTTCTACTTTATAGGCCAGAGGTCCCCAACCCCCTGGGCCGCAGACTGGTACCTGTCCATGGCCTGTTAGGAACCGGCTGCACAGTAAGAGGTGATCAGCAGGCAAGCAGAGTTCCGCCTTCTGTCAGACCAGCTGTGGCATTAGATTCTCACTGGAGCACGAACCCTGTTTGTGAACTGTGCATGCAAGAGATCTAGGTTGCAAGCTCCCATGAGAATCTAATGCCTGATGATCATTACCCCCACAACCTCCCCTCGGCCATGGAAAAATTGTCTTCCATGAAACCAGTCCTTGATGCCAAAAAGTTTGGGGACTGCTATTATAGATCATAAAAAATTATACACAGCTAACCTCACTCTCTCAGATGTCTCCACATCCACCAAAACCATTGGCCATCTTCTTCTCAAAATCCTTTCTTCTTTTGGTTTTTACAAAACTGTACTGTTCCCATTTACTTCAGGTTGTACTTCCTGTAAGTGTGTACAGTTTTACTGTTCAGGAGAAAGAAACAGTAAGAGAAGGACATCTCTAATTCAGAATTCTGATCAGTAAGAAATTGGGTGAGAAAGTAGAACCTTCAACCAGTCATAACAATCTAGGAAGGGCTGGCCAGGCACAGTCAGACATTTAGCACAGACTGAAAGAAATTACGCATCACAGAATTCAGAGGAAAGTTAGCTTGTTCCCTTGGTTGGAGACTAAAGAGATTTTGTAACTCACTTAAGGTGAGTTTTACACTCCATGGACCCCTACACGAGCTTTTGGTTCCTGACATTTGGGTGTCCTCAGCATTCCCAATCACTCCACGCACTCCCCCAACCTCCCTCCCATCTTCCAGCCTGGAAATCACCTTCCCACACCTTTGCCATCCCAAGTCCTATTTTCTGTTTGCTTGTCCGAGTTGGGGTCTCACTCTGTGTTTCCCAGGCTGGAGTGCAGTGACATGATGACAGTCTTGACGTCCTGGGCTCAGGTGATCCTTTCACCTTAGCCATGCAAGCAGCTGGCACTATGGGCACATGCCACCGTGACCAGCTCATTTTTGTGTGTATGTGGGTAGAGATGAGGTCTCACTATATTGCCCAAGAGTGGTCTTGAACTCCTAGGCTCAAGCAATTCCCCCGTCTCGGCCTCACAAAGTGCTGGGATTATAAGCATAAGCCACTGTGCCTGGCCCACAAGTCCATTGTTTCTTCAAAGTCCAACTCAAGGTGTTTCTCCATGAAGTTTTCACTGCCTGTCACAGCCTACGTGATGGCTCCTCCTCTGAACATCTCATCCGTAGTTATTCTATTTAGCATAGGCTAGTTTCATGAACTTGTTTTTTGCCTATGGGACAAAACTGCCAAACTGAATCAGAAGCTCCTAGGGCAGAAACTCTGCCTCTTCATGTCCCAAATCCTCATAGTCCAAAATAACGGCCGATCTGTGTCATAAGACAACAATGGTGTTAACTGTCACTTCTTGACATCCCATTCTATACCATGGTTATTTTGAGTGAGGAAACTTGGATTCTGAGATCTATACTTGACCATTCCCCAACCTCTCTTTGTTAAAGGGTCAACCCCACTAACATTTGGTTTCTTAATCTTTAAGTGAGTCATAGCTACAATATGGGTGTGGCTCACAGCTCAATGAGTAAGTCTTCACGAATGCTTTGGGCTCCTCAGATGAATGATGCTACTAACTATGGTTGCTCTTCAGTGGATGTTGTCTCTCTCCTGGCATGTTTTGTGGAAAAACAGACTGCCTTAGTTATTCATATATGTCATTGACCTCTCTGGAGTTCTCCTTGAACTCCATGTCCTTAATCAGCTATGTAAATAGGACCTAAACTCATTCCTAGGTGGGACTGATTCGCCTTCCTCCTCATCCTACTCCAGACAGTTCTCAGGCACAAACCAACCCAAAAGGGAGGATGGGCCTATATTAAAGAGTCATTAAGTTAAACCCTAAAAAATGTACATAAACTATTAATTGCAGGGAACATTTTAACTTTAACTAGTGACCTAAAGCTTCTTACCCTGCTGATGGCACCAGATGCAGACCACCCCAGGACCCTCCAAGGGCAGCAATGCCTGAAGGCCTGTGCACATTAAAAAAAACCTGGACTAAGCCGCGCTCAGTGGCTCAGCCTGTAATCCCGCGCCTTTGGGAGGCTGAGGTGAGTGGATTGCCTGAGCCCGCGGTTTCGAGACCCGCCTGGGCAACTTGGCAAGACCTCATCTCTACAATAAAATCAAAAAATTAGCCGGGCGTGGTAGTGCGTGCCTGTAGTTCCAGCTCCTTGGAAGGCTGAGGCGGAAGGATTGCCGGAGCCCAGCAGGTCGAGGCTGCGGTGGCCGAGAGTGGCCACTGCACTCCAGTCTGGGTGACAGAGTGAGACTCCAACTCAAAAAAAAAAAAACAAACAAACAAACCTGGACTTTTAAACCAAAGTAAGAAAGGTAATGTAAATTTTGAAACTGCAATTTGCCCCCCTGAAAACTGTCTTGGATAAATTTGTAAACCACCCTGAGCGTCACTTCTTTATTCTTAAAAAAAAAAGAAGAAGAAAAAAAAGAATCTCTCAAGAAAGGGGTAGCCAAAAATGGGTTTTAAAATGCCTTCTTTTGTTAAGCATGTTCTCCTGTCTACAGCTGTAGCTGTTGGATTGGTGATAATGAAAGCAATTCATCAGAGATGAGAATGATTTCCCCAGACTTGTTTGATGGATTCTGAATTAAACTAACAATACAAATCTTTTTACTTATAGACTTTTTAAAAAATTCATAGCCGGGCGTGGTGGTGCACGCCTATAGTTCCAGCTACTTGGAAGGATCACCTGAGCCCAGCAGGTCAAGGCTGCGGTGACCATGAGCGTGCCACTGCACTCCTACCTGGACGACGGAGTGAGATTCCTACTCAAAAAAAAAAAATTCAGACAGATGTTTTCATGAAAGAAATGAGTTTTGAGTTCTAATTTGTTGTTTTTGTTGTTCTGTTTTAGCCAATTCTTGAGGGCAAAATATATTTTCCAAGTGTTGTGTCCTATGTCTTATTTTGGTATCCGTTCATCCACACATGGCAAGACCACTATGCCCCATGATGCTCTCTGGTTTCAATGTTGAGGAGAGTTAACTCTGGGTGGCCAGGCAGAGTGGCTTGCACCTGCAATCCCAGCCACCCAGGAGACTGAGGTGGGAGCATTTCTTGAGTTTATGAGTTTGAGACCAGCCTAGACAACATAGCAAGATCTCATCTCTAAAAAATAGAATAACAAAAGCAACTCATAGATACTAAATAAATATCAATAAACTATCACTCATAAATCATTTGAAAACAGAGGGTTATATTTAGTAAATATGTTATTTGTATCTTAAGGAATATTAATTTTATCCAACAATGCAGCTAAATATATTGAGTAGTCATATATCCTCAGTATGAAGTTGGACACTACTGCTCCCCTTCAAGGAATCACAGCCTCATGAAAAAGATAGACTAGTATAATAAATGATAATTAAGAAAGATAAAGAAAAAAAATGATAGACTAGTAAGCAAGCTCTGCACTACAATTGTTAAAGCTATAAATGGTATAAGCTGTAAATGCTCATAAACACTAAGTATTTTTAAAATATACCACATCAGAGATTTGAAAAGAGGTGTTAGGTTGGTGGGCTGAGTTGGTCCCACAGGTATGCAGAGAACTTGCACAGAAATTAGCTTAGAAATGAAAGTTTATTTAGAAAGTAGATCAGAGAAAAAGGGTGGCTCCACCTCTCTAAGACTGAAAAGGGGACCAGATGCTTAGGGAGCATTTGGCAGAGAATGCTTGAGGTTGAAACCCTTTATTTATTTTTTATTTATTTTTTATTTTTTGAGTTGGAATCTCACTCCATCGCCCAGGCTGGAGTGCAGTGGCATGCTCCCAGCCACCACAGCCTCGAACTGCTGGGCTCCAGCGATCCTTCTGCCTCAACCCTCCAAGTAATCGGAACTACAAGCGCACGCTATCACACCCAGATAATTTTTTGATTTATTGTAGAGACAAGGGCTCACCATGTTGCCCAGGCTGGTCTGGAACCAGCGGGCTCAGGCGAGAAGATTGCCTGAGCCCTCCCGAAGTGCTGGGATTATAGGTTTGAGTCACAGGGCAGGGCCAAGGTTGAAAACTTTTAAAGCTTCCCTTTAGTGGGAGCAGGTGAGCATCCTTGGGTGAGCAAGGGAGCTGTTGTCATGGTGAAGGGCAGATTGCAATATATTAAGTCAGTTTGGCCCTTGATGGCAGGAAGACAAATACTTTGGATAAAAGAATAATTAGTACAAAGCACGCTTGGGAGTTACACGACAATTATCAGTAACTACCTTCAGGAAACCGGTTTTGTTTCTTTTCTAATGATTATAAGGTGGGTTGAAGTAAGCTGCTGAAAAATCATGACAAAGCTAAGCAATGTTAAGATGACTGCCACTATGCACTTTGGCTTTTCACCCTTTCAAGAGGATCCATCCCCAATGAGGGACAGAGAAAAATCAGGGAAGACTTCCACAGTTCAGTAACTCCTGAATAGAGCCCTTCAGAGAAGTCATAGCTGTTAGGGCACAGATAGGTTGAGGGTGGACGGATGGATGGATAGGCGAAGGGAGGCGCAGCACCCCCAGAGCCGGCACGCTGGAGGTGCACACTGGCCACCCAGAGATTCGAGAAATGCAAAGAATTGCAATACACAAAGAGGTGAGAGAAGAAAAGATTTATTTAAGAAAAGTTCACTCCCCACAGAATGGGAGCAGGCCTACACTCTAGGTCAGTGTGGCCCCAGGGGGCGTACACTCTAGGTGAGTGTGGTCCTGGGGGGCGTACACTCTACGTGAGTGTGCCCTGTAGCCCTCCCCACCCTCCAGTCCTGGTTTAAATCCTTTCCCTTGGAGATGTTGCAACAGGTAGATGTGACTGCCCTGACTTCCTTTTCGGTCACCTGCGAA
This sequence comes from Carlito syrichta, assembly GCF_000164805.1. Taxonomy (NCBI): domain Eukaryota; kingdom Metazoa; phylum Chordata; class Mammalia; order Primates; family Tarsiidae; genus Carlito; species Carlito syrichta. Next base: position 311,622 of record NW_007246402.1, on the reverse strand, counting down.
TATCTTGGATACCCTGTGACACAGAGACCCATTAATGTCTGTCCATTTTATCATAGCCCCTAGAGAAGGGGATGACAAGGATCCCAGTGCTCCTGCACCTTCCAGAACGACATTCCTTAGAGCTAATGGAGGGTGCACTTCCACCGATCTCCCATGCATTCCCAGTGTGTAGCTTCGGGGGATCCTTGACTCCCCTGTAGATGGCACCCAATTTAGCAGAGGATAGAATCCCCACCTGTTCCCCCTCTGAGGGGTCACAAGTCCTGTGATCTGCATTACTTTTGTAATTACACGTTTCCTGACTTCTACAATCCTTGTCCAATGCATGTCTTAGGCTTTGTAAATTCCCTTTACTGTAGCCAAGCTTGATTGCCACTATGAGATAGCTCTGGCATCAGGATGTCTGTGTTTCTGAAAAGACAAAGTCAGCAAAGTTAATTTTACCTAAAGTATGCATTTCTCCAAAACATAGCTTCTACTTTCTCATCATTGTCTTAAGATTCAGGAACAAGATGACAAAAATGCATTTCCTGCTCCCGGTCTGTCCTTTCAATAGCAATAATGAGAACAGAACAAGAGCCACTTTGGACAAGACATTGTACCTGTGTCTACCACTTTAACGTGCACCATCTCATTTGTTGTTATCACAATTCGGATGGGATATCTATGTTACAGATGAGGAAACTAAGTCTTAAAAAGGGCAAGAAACTTGATGAGGATCACACAGCAAGTATGTGGTTGTTGCAAACTATTTCAATGAACTAGCCAGAGAAACAACCTGGGGGACATTTAAATTTTTCCTACCTCATCCACCGAGGCCAATTGAATCAATCTCTTATTAGTAAACTTACTTAAAAAGGAAAAAGGCCAAAGAAGAAAAGGAAATGTATTAAATGTCTCATTCCTACTACCACTCCCTACATCGCCTCACCTTCACACATCTCCCCAGGACCCCAGAACAAAATATTTTCAGTCAGAACAATATTTCCAGGACAGATTCTGGGAACTAGATCATATTTTATTTATTCAAAACAAAGTATTCAAATCCAAACAATCTTCAATATCTTCACTCAAACTTTTCCAGAATGATTCTCACCCAAATTGTTCCAAAAGCAAAGTAACAGATGAATTTTTTTTTTTTTTTAGGAATTCCCTTGCAGTAGTGAAAGTAGGATTTGAATCCAGGTTTGCCTGAATTCTAAGTCTTATAATAATCCATTATAAAAGCATCTGTTCTATACATATTGATTTATAACATTCCAGCCACCTTTTAGTTTGCATATAAATTAACTCAATACCTTTATTCCTTTCTCACAGGTTCTATTTCCCTGTGACTTCAATCTGGGTGTCTGCTTCTCCCTTGAGTTCATAGCCCTCAATGTGCTGCATTTCCCAAAGTCATTGAGAAATACTGCCTCCCCCCCCGCCCCGGCTCCTATCCTCTCCAGCATCTGTTGTTTTTTGAGTTATTGAGGATGACCATCCCGACAGGAGTTACATGATATCTCAGTATAGTTTTAATTTACATTTCTTTGATGATTAGTAAAAAAATTGTTTTAAAAAAGAAAGAAATACTGCCTGCCAAACATTATATTGAGATGGGAAAGCAAATTATAGAAAAGTAGATATTGTTGTATAACACTATTTAAATGCAAAACTAAATAAGGTATTGTTTATAGATCATACATATGTGGAAAACATAAAAGAAATCAATAAATTGATAACATCATTCAGAATAGTGGTCTGCTGGGTAATGTGTGGGGTGGAAGGAAAATGAAGTTAAGGAGAAAGATTTACATGGAAGGAGTTAATTCTTATCAGTAATGGTCTTGTTTTTACACTGAATCGTGAGTACATGGATGCTAATTTGCTAAGTCTTTATTTTGTCAATATCTTCTTATATGCACAAAAAAATTTCCTAATTTTTAAAATAAGTAAATAAGTTGTTCACTGCAAATAAAAAAAGCAATATTCACCCTTCACACCAAGGTGTACACATCACTATTTTGCAGTCACTTCTACCCATATGGCCATCAGAGATTAAGTCTCTCCAAAAAAAGCCACTAAGACTTTAAGCAAACAAGACCCAATGAAGGCTCCAGGTTGTCTACTATTATGAAATGGCTGCTTTGACAACTGCTGAAACCAATGCTGATTACTACAGAAAGGTTGGCTGGGTATTCATCTCCAAGGCATTAAGAAGGAATTATGAAATTTTAGAGGCCACCATCAACAGGTCAAATGATACTCTCAGTTTTTGTTTTATTTTATTTTGTTGACTAGACTCACTTAGCTATCTGTGGGAAATTGTTCTGGGAACATAGCCATAATTTTATTTAGTTTTTTTGTTCTCTGGCTTTAATAAATTAATGAGGTGTTAATGAAATTCACACCTGATGAACCGCAACAAATACTCAATGTCTGAGGATCTGGCCCAGCCCTGCTGATCACTGTAACCATCCAGACACAGCTCTCCTCCCCTCTTAACAATGTTTTGATATGCCAAGCTACATAAAGTCTATCACACATGCAAACATTAAAAGAAAAATCCTCTATGTCTTACAGTTTAAGAGCTCCTCATTAGGGACATCAATAATTTTACCACCTGTACATAATAAACATGTTAGCTTTACCACAAATTTCTAAGGGAGAAGGATAGAAAAGGGAAATAAGTGAAAAATCAAGATCTGAACAAAGGTCTTACATAAAAGGAAAGGTGGTTTTGTTTTAATTATTCCATCCAGATCCAGAAAGCAGTGAACTTTCCTAACTATCCAAGGAAGAAACAAACAAACAGATTCTATCTCAGCTAAAGCAACACAATATGGTTCTGGTGGAAAGGGGAGCCCTCAAAAACACTCCCACCCTTATAAAGACAGTTTCTCTCCCACCCCACAGCCATCCCAATGTTTTTTCTTAACATTTGGAAATAATTTTCCCACCAAATACTCCCTTAAGAGCACCAATTTTTTTTTATTGCTTGTTCTTCTATTTTAACACATCCTAACTAACATCAAGATGTGATGACTTTGGACCGTAAGATGCAAGCTTTATAAGTCAATGTGCATGGCAGAACTAACTATGCATCATAATCATTGTTTTTGTTTTTTGTTTTTAGTCAGAGTCTCACTCTGTCACCCAGGCTGGAGTGCAGTGGCACGCTCACAGTCACTGCAGCCCCCACCTGCTGGACTCAGGCAATCCTTCCGCTTTATCCTCCCAAATAACTGGAACTACAGGTGTGTACCACCACACCTGGTTAATTTTTTTATTTATTGTAGAGATGAAGTCTCACCATGTTGCCCAGGTTGGTCTTGAACCTGTAGGATTAGGCAATCTAGTCTCTGCCTCTCAAAATGCTGAGATTATAGCCGTGAACCACCACATCCAGCCCATAATCATTGTTAACATCAATAACTCATTTTTCAGCACCGTGTGATTTTCAAAATGATATTATGAGGATGGGAAAACTCTGGTCAAGGACTCAAAATTAAGTTTTCATCCAAATCACAAAAAGATGTGGTCACAAAATAGACATCAACCCAATGAGTCAGTCACAAAGGATACAGGAACCCTTTAAAAACAGTGCAGTAACCATGAAGACAATATGTAGGTGTCTTTCTGAGTCTCATGGCATGGTGGCCACCAGCTGTTGACCTAGAAGGAGAAAAATCTATTTCTTTGTTTTATCCAAAGTAGCACAACCTGAGAGCAGATACTTTGAACCTCAAAACACAAGACTTGAGTTTGAATTCTTGGCTTTGCCACTTGAGGCAACTTGACTACTGTGAGTCCATTTCCTTATGTGAAAAACGAAGAGGCGTAAACCAAAGGTAGTTGAGGATTAAATGAGATGGTTTATGTAAAGTCCTGGTAGAAAGTAAGTGTTCAAAAGTGTTGATTATCCTCTGTGGGGCTTCTTTTACTTCCTCACCTAGCCTTCTATCTCTAAGTTCATTTTCAAATTACCCTCAAACTCCCTCTCTGTAGCTGTCAGGATTCTTTCCGTTGCAAATAACACATACTCAACACAGAGTAGCTTAAACAAAAAAAGAACATATAGGCTTTGAGAGACTGAATTACAAATAGGCCATATATAAAAAATGAACACTGATTTATTGCCTCTGGAGCAACCATCCTGGGAGGCCAAACCACAACCTCTGCCATAATCGTCCCAAAACATTCAAGCCTTAGTCAATAATTTTTAGCTTCCCTAGTTTTTTTGACCCTGCTTCCAGCTTAGGACCAACCAGAAAAAAACAATATGTCCCCCTAGCTAACCTCACAGGATACCCCGCTTCTAGTTAACCTACCTCCAGTATCCCCAAACGAATAACCTCCAATTAGGGCATCCCTGAAAAAAAATTCCATTTTTCCATGATAAAGCTTACCCACTCCTCTGTTTGCCTTTGGGACTCTATCAAACACCAGTGATAGTAGCTGACGCCTTTTCAAGCACTAAACAAACATTTACTTGTTCTCATCTGGGTGGTCTTTATTTCCACAACTTGAGCCCTTGGGAGGATGAACCGGTTGGCTCTGCTGGCCCAGCAGTTCCGGTGATGCCCCCATAACTCTTTCTTTCTCCATTGTTTGGCTTTGCCTCCCTCTGGGTATCAGTTGCTATTCTTTCCTTCTAGAATCAGGCTTTTTCCAAGCAAGTAGACCAAATACCACTTAGGAACCAGAGCAGAAAAAGAACTCTTCTCTTGCAACTTCTCTCATTAGTTATATCCTCAACCACCACTGTCACCACTATCACCTGCCCCTCCTCCAAACTTAATCCTGCCCTCAGCGTATTAGAGAGACACACAGAGTTCCTGCTCCTGGTGAGATCCCTCTTTCCCCAGCCTCAACCTTACCTCTACAAACTGCCTCAGAGAAGGCAGTGGTCAAGGTCACCAATGACTTCCAATTTTCTAAATCCAGTGGTCAATTTACACTCCTCACATTATACAAATGGACTATCTACCTCATGCTAGGAAACCACCATGACTAATCCCACAGTCAATGATCTTGTTTCTTATTTCACTAATGAACTAAAAGTAATTAACATAAAACTATTTCATTTTCTTATCAGCAATTTTGCCTACCTAACTTCATCTGTACCATACTCTCTGATTTAGCCTGTTGACAAAAGATGAGCCATACCTAATCCTACCTAAGCCCAAACACTCCACTTGATACTGATCCCAACCTCTCTTGCCTTTTCAAAGTCTTTACTATTACAATCATTCCCTCTCTGTCCTACAGCTTCAATTTCCCCCTTTCTATGGGATCATTTCCATCAACAAAAATGCACGCAATAATATATCTTTATTAAAATGCAAAACAAAAAAATAACTCTCCCTTACCCACATTTCTCCTCCAAATACTAGTTCATTTTTCTGCTCCCTTATGGAGCAAAACTTCTCAAAATATTACTATGCTTACTGTCACCTCTTCTTCAACTCACTCTCTCTTTTAACCCAATCTCAGGAGGCTTTGAATTCTCCACCTCTTCACTAAAACTACTCTTGTTGAAGCCAATGACTTCCACCTTGCCAAATCCAATCGTCAGTGCAGTTATCATTTACCTGAACTCCACTGTCATTTGCACAGCTGACCCTTCTCGCCTCCTTTGCTTTCTTCACATGCCTTCCATAAAATTCATATTCTCCAGGTTTATTCCTCACTCAGAACCTTCTCATCTTCCTCATCTTTTACTGCTGAATGATGCCGCAGCACTCCTTATTTGGCCATCTCTCCAGCTGGTAGAGACTTGCTACCTACGTGATCTCATCCAGTTCAAGGTTATTACATACCATTTACTCAGATGACATCTACCTCTCTCCTGAACTTGAACTTATACATCCAACTGTCTGCTTAGCATCTCCTTCTGGATATGTAATAGACATCTTCAATTTAATAGGACCCAAACTGACCTTCTGATTCTAATCACTCACTGTTACACCAGGCTTCCCCCACTTAGTAAACGTCTAGGTCACATGCCAAATCCCCGTGATCCACAGGGAGAGCTCCCAAATGAAAGAGGAAGTCATTACTAAAAGGGAGACGAGAAAGTCTGCTGGGTAAGGCAAAAGCAAGAGTTGTGAAGCCCTCTACTAACCTAGTGGCAACTACCCTTGTCCACTCAGCAGACCACTCCGTCTCCTGACTCACTGAGAAAATTAAGAATATTTTACTCACACTTGCACCAATTTTTATCTTTTCCTCTGGCTCAAAGTCTGCTCTCCCCTGTGCTCTTGTTCTTGTTCCTTCATGTTTCCTCACTGGTATGACTGTCGATATTCCCCTTTTCTTGAATTTTACTCCATTTCTCGCAACAAATGCTTTCCCCCTGCCTGTCAAATGTGTCAACTCTGCACTATCCCCAAAAGTTCCGCATCTCTAACTCTCTCTCATCTGTATTTCTCCTCTTCTCTCTTAGAGGTGCAATTCCTACTCATTCTGTGCACTTGCTTCCATTGTACTTGCAATGTCGCAGCAATCTGGCTTCTGTACCTAGTGTCCATCCCTTCCAGGAAATGAACTATGCAAAGTGGTTCACTCCCAACTCACCTTCTTTTTTTTGAGTCAGAGTCTCACTCTGTTGCCCAGGCTGGAGTGCAGTGGCATGCTCACGGCCACCGCAGCCTCAACCTGCTGGGCTCAGGTGATCCTTTTGCCTCAGTCTTCCAAGTATCTGGAACTACAGGTGCGTGCCACCATGACCAGTTAATTTTTTTTTAATTAGTTGTAGAGATGAGGTCTCACTAAGTTGCCCAGGCTGGTCTCTAGCCTGTGGGTTCAGGCAATCCTCTCGCCTCCACCTCCCAAAGTACTGGGATTTACAGGCATGAACCGCCATGCCCGGCTCCACCTCACCTTTTACCTACACCATTTTGGCATTAACACTTTCTCCTCTCTCCTCTCTCCTCTCTCCACCAACGCTGGATCCTTGATGCCCAGCATGTAAAGTCACCCAAAACAAATAAAGTGATTGGGTTCTCAATAGACCAATCCTGCCTTACAGGTCACCCTGGAATAGCTGAAAATTACTGCTCCAATTTCTAAGATTAACTAAGAAAAAACATACATAAACTCTTCATTTTTATTAGTGTATAACAAATATGACCAGGAGAAATAATCAACTCAAAGTAACTGACAAAGTAAAAATGTACATAGGAAATTTTAACATTTTTTTAACTTGATCGAGGAGCCATACTTTGTCAAAAACTAAAAATTAACCTGGGGAAATACTAACCAAAACCATATGAACTAGGCACAAAGAAAACTTCACAAGATAAAAAGAAGATAGAAAAATCACCCCTTCTTGACTAAATTTGGAATCTGTAACATTTTAATAGGGCAAATTGGGCTTGGTTGTCAAACGACCACAAAATAAAACAACACGGCAACAACTATAAACTAGTAAATTGTCCTGTGACTTTTCCATGAAGAAGAATAGCTCCAAAGGAAAATTAATTTTGGTAAAACCATAATGAAAATGGAAAATAATGGATAACTTTAACTGTCCTGAAGATAAAATTGATGAAGTATTGAACTAGCTTTATGGAATTAGCTCCATAAATATGCTGTCATGAAATTTTATCAAAGTTGGTACAACACTATTTGAAATGTTACATTCACAATACAGAAAGGGAATATTCATAATGCAAAGTTAGCAGAATAAAAACATCTATTTGATGGAAATTGCAGGATTAGAATATCCCTTCTCTTCCATGTAGCTCCTTGATCTCCCAGACTGACCTACTGCTTTGCTAACCTTTTTTTTAAAGCAATTGCCATCTTGTGCTGAAATTGACACCAGAAATACAACGTGACTTTACTCCTTTTTGCATCCACAGAATCTAATGCAGTGCCTAGCACTTATTAAATACTCAGTGATTGCCCACCAAAATGAAGCTCAGTCATTAACATGATTAAGGTTTCTCAAATTTCATGTGCATCAGGATAACCTGGGAAAAAATATACAGATGTCAAAGACCCCATTCCCAGAGGTTTCTGATTGGTTGACTGGAGCCCAAAGTGACTTTAATTCAAGTGTTCTGAAAACCATATTTTGAGAATCACAAGAGTAGGACAGAATCGATGATAACGCTGTAGCATCTACCATAGGTATCAGTTAAGAATGCTTTAGGCTGTAAGTGACAAAAAGTGTGACCTACTGAGGCTTCCAAAAGAGAAGCCTGGGGATGTAGGAGCTGGCATTGGCTCAGCAGCTCGTGGGTGCTAAGTCTGGTATCACAGAGACTCTCTTGGCTTCCCATTTGCTTGTTACCTCATGGTTGACGAATGCCTACTGTAGTTCTGGACATCACATCAAGTTCAGGGCAAGAAGAGAGCTAAGCAGTGCAACATGCAACTGCCCCTTTTATAGAGAGTACAAAAACATTCCAGAAAATTGTCCTGTAGATTTTCACTTGTGTTTCATTGACTGGAACCGCGTCCATGGCCATCACTAGCTGCAAAGGAAAACAAATGAGCAAATGTTAGCTTTTCTTGCCTTTATGGTGAAAAGCTTGAGTAAAAAGGGAATGAGAATGACTGTTGGTTTAGCCAAACAACATCTGCCATATTTTCATCCCCAGTAATTCTTCATCTAGTGTTCACCAAAGAATAATCCTTATAATTGTATAGCTAGATTCTATTACTATCCTTGTTTAATAGATGAAGATACCAGGCAGAGATAAAGCAGATACCTTGCCCAAAGTCATACAGGGTCAGATTGGGGCAGTTTTGCTGCAGAGTCCATGCTCTCAACCCTACATTTCATGAGTGTATTTCTAAACTCATGGCAAATGAGTCTCTAAGGAACTGCCACACAGCACAGCTGCTGACAACATTTATCACACTATAACATCTCCTAGTAAAGTAGACCTTCAAATATCTTCATTTGTCTTTATACCTCTCTTTGAAATGCAGCCCCAGGATCAGGTAACATTTTTTTTTTTTCTTTGAGTTGGAGTCTCACTCTTTCACCCAGACTGGAGTGCAGTGGCCGCTCCTGGGCACTGCAGCCTTGACCTGCTGGATTCCGGCGATCCTTCCACCTCAACCTTCCAAGTAGCTGGAACCACAGGTGCACGCTACCATGCCCAGCTAATTTTTGCTGATTTATTGTAGAGATGAGGTCTCGCCAAGTTGCCCAGGCGGGTCTCGAACCCGCGGGCTCAGGCAATCCACTCACCTCAGCCTCCCAAAGCACGGGATTACAGGCTGAGCCACCGAGACCAGCTATGGTAACATTTTTAATATGCATTAAAATTCAAAACTTATCCTACTGCCTGTTTATTTTGAGTCTAGTTATCTTCTATCCCACACCTTGGCACATGAGCCCTGTCCAAACTGCAGGCATGCGAGGAAAAGGTTGTAAATGAAGTCCCAAGACAGTAGTAGGCATGTAGGCATGTCCTTATTATAGGCCTGTCTTCCAAACAGGAGGACATATTCAAATTCTCAGTAACACTCAGCCCCTGAGATCCCTCTAACACCTAAACCGATTTATTCTAAGTAGACTGTGTTCAAGAAGTTCAAACAACCAAAAAAGACAACTTTTCCCTGGAGCTGTGCATATGGCCATGAAAATGAAACAAGGCAAAATGATAAAAATAAGATTTACCTCCTCTAGAGAACCTGAAAAGTTTTCCCTTCCCTAATCACAGCTAAGTGATATTATCGCTGAATTATTTATGCTATAGAAAGCTTAACATGAACAAGCAGAAATGCATATCACTGTTTTCCATTGTTGAAGGTAAAGTGTTGCTACACATTTTTAATTTAAAATAATTTACATCTGGGTTCAGTGACTCAGCCTGTAATCCCACGCTTTGGGAGGCTGAGGTGAGTGGATTACCTGAGCCCGCGGGTTCGAGACCCGCCTGGACAACTTGGCGAGACCTCATCTCTATAATAAATCAAAAATTAGCTGGGTGTGGTAGCGTGCACCTGTAGTTCCAGCTACTTGGAAGGCTGAGGCGGAAGGATCACCAGAGCCCAGCAGATCGAGGCTGTGGTGGCCAGGAGTGGGTGACAATCTGGGTGACAGAGTGAGACTCCAACTCAAAAAAAAACAAAAAACAATAAACAAAAAAAAAATAATTTACTTTTTGGCCGGGCGCGATGGCTCATGCCTATAATCCCAGCACTTTGGGAGGCCAAGGTGAGAAGATTACCTGAGGGCAACTTGGAGAGACCTCCTCTCTACAATAAATAAAAAAATTAACTGGGTGTGGTGGCGCATGCCTACAGTACCAGCCACTTGGAAGGTTGAAGTGAAAGGATTGCCTGAGCCCAGCAGGTCAAGGCTGCGGTGGCTGTGAGCATGCCACTGCACTCCAGCCTGGGCAACAAAGTGAGACTCCAACTCAAAAAAATAATAAATAAATAAATAATAAACAAAACAATCCGCTTTTTGTCTTATAACAAAAGCAATAAATATCCATTGTAGAAATTTTAACACAAAAAATAAGAGAACAAATAATTTTTTGTGTGTGTGTGAGAAAGCAGGATTTATTGAGAGGACAGAAAAGCTCCCACAGTGGGAGAGGACCCGAAAGGGTTGCCCCACAAATAATTTTTAAGACCCATAGTCCTATAGGTAACTACTGTTAATATTCTGGTATATGATCTCATCCCCTGTTAATATTCTGGTATATGATCTCATCCTCTGGTATATAGCTTAATAGGAAATAGGTTTCCTATTAAGCTATATACAAGGTCTGGCAATTAAGTTTGCAAACTCATCCTAGAAAAAGTGCTATATACCTCACTGCTGAATATCACTACGGTCACATTCAAAGTACTTCCCTTGGAAAGGTATGCACTGATGCCAGCACATAGTCCACTCGTCAAAGCAATTTTGGCACCCTTTTTCTGGTACAGCCATGAGAGTTGTCATTGTATTACCCTTGATTTCCTGAATGTCATCAAAATGTCTTCCTTTCAATGTTTCCTTTATCTTCAGGTAAAGAAAAAAGTCATTGGGAGCCAAATGACATGAGTGGAGAGGGTGTTCCAATAGTTATTTGGGGGTTTTTTGTTTTGTTTTTTGTTTTGAGTAGGAGTTTCACTCTGTCCCCAGGCTGGCGCGCAATGGCACGCTTACGGCCATCGCGACCTCTACCTGCTGGGCTCAGGTAATTCTTCTACCTCAGCCTTCCAGGTAGCTGGAACCACAGGCGTGTGCCACCACACCCAGCTAATTTTTTTATTCACTGTAGAGATGAGGTCTCACCAAGTTGCCCGGTGGGCTCAGGAAATCCTCTCAACTCTGCCTCTCAAACTGCTAGGATTAGAGGCTGAGCCACTGTGCCCAGTGCTCAGTTATTTGTTTACTTGCTAAAACTCCCTCACAGACAGCGCTGTGTGAGCTGATGCATTGTTGTGGTGCAAAAGCACCTGTGGGATGATTTTTGCACACACCTTTTTCATGCCAGGATCTTCAGTTAAGATTTTCTTGTTTCAGCTGGGCTCGGTGGCTCAGTCTGTAATCCCATGTTTTGGGAGGCTGAGGTGAGTGGATTGCCTGAGCCCGCGGGTTTGAGACTCGCCTGGGCAACTTGGCGAGACCTCATCTCTACAATAAATCAAAAAATTAGACAGGCGTGGTAGTGCACTCCTGTAGTTCCAACTACTTGGAAGGCTGAGGCGGAAGGATCGCCGGAGCCCAGCAGGTCGAGGCTGCGGTGGCCGGGAGCAACCACTGCACTCCAGTCTGGGCGACAGAGTGAGACTCCAACTCAAAAAAAAAAAAATAAAGATTTTCTTGTTTCTCTATAGATGCTTATTTGATCCTCTATGCTTCTCACAGCCAACCAACAATTTTGACGCACAATTCTATGAATTTTTGCAACATTTTCGTCAGTTCTGCTTGCTACTGGCCGTCCTGACCTCTCTTCATCAGTGATGTTTTCTGTCCCCTCAGAAAGACGATTAATCCATTTGTACACTGCCATTTTCTTCACGACATTATCCCTATAAGCTTGGACTAATTTGTCTTTGATTTCACTTCCACTCTTACCAAGTTTAACAAGAAATGTAATGCTTGTTCACTGCTCTGGTTCAAGCTCTGACTTTCTCGCAACAGCACACAGAAACACGGAACAATAATGAATGCCATTTAGCAAGACACCGTCACACATTGACACGAACACAGCTGTGAGGCACCGATATACCAAGGTGATAAAACCTTACCGAGTTGTTTGTACAGTGCTGCCAACGTAAGCGCACAGTGGCAAGTTCACAAACTTAATCGTCAGGCCTTGTATTAGCCACTAATGTAATTAGGTTGATTTGGGGTTAGTTCTCAGCTTCCAGGTACAAGCATTGGAAACCCAGGCAGTGGGAGCAAAGGAGGGATCGAGCTGGGGACAGGGCATTAGCAGAGCGTGACTAGGAGCAAAGGGGGATAAAAATGCTGAATTCCAGGCGAAAGCCTATAAGCAGAGACCAGATCCAATGGAGGCAGAGCCCATTTGTACCCAGAGCAGAGCACCAGGGCCACCTGTTCCAGGACAGGGCAGGGGATGACTTTGGAAGTATGTATTCGACACACTGCTACTATCAGATAAAGACATGGATCATGTCCAGAATTCCATCTGATAGTAGAAATGGAAAACAGAATGGGGTCCAGCCCTAGGACATGGTAGTACTAAGACATGAAACACTCTGTGGTCAACCTAGTGAGACACAGAACAGGGGAACCTTCCCTGCAAGACCGGGAATGGAGTGAGGTAAAAGTAGCTCAGTGGAGAAAAAAAAGTCAAGAGGTCAAAAGGGGCTGGATGAGTCACTTAACTGATCTGATGTGAAAGTGTTGTGTTGATGTGAAAGTGTTGAGAGTCTGCCACCCCTAGGTGTGGGTCAATCACGGTATTTATGACCCCGGCTCATCTACCTTCTATTGGTTCTGAGGGCAAAGGCAGATGGCGTCCATTCTGAGCAAAATGAAAAGGCTAGCACTGGGGTAGAGACCATCTAATGTGGGCCAGTGGATCATAGCATGGAACCATCTTCATGACTGAGCCAAATAAGATGACTTTAGGGTTGTTTTGCAGCACATTTTAATCATCTGGGGTGGAATGGACATTGACTTATCATCAACTATGCAGCCTTATGACCCTTATGTCAGGTGAATTTGCCAAAATGTCGTCCAGGCATGCAATATTAATAGTCATCAGCCAGTGTCAGAGAGGAAACCTAAATGAACCGAGCACACTGGAACCAGCAAGAGAAACCCCCCTGTTCCTGCAGTGTCTCTCCAGAGCTCTCTGTTGACAAAGCTCAGCATCTGTGAGCTTGCTGCAAAGGAGAAATATTCAAAGGGTCCGGGTTCATTATCTCAGAGTAGATAATGAAGGGTGGAACCGAGAGGTAATAAACTGATAACTGGCAAAAGTTCCCTTTGGAGGTTTATAGAATTTGAGTCTCTTTTTTATCTTTCTGTTGCTATTGTTGTTTAAATGAAGTCTTTTCTATGTCTATACAGATTTGGATTACCAAATATTTATTCCAGTCTTATTTCACACCCCCTCAGTCATGAGGGTCATATATAGCCCTTGAAATGTCACTGTGTTGTATCTTGAAGTGCGTGGATTCCAACCACTTCCTACTAATCCCACCACTCCCATTCTAAGCCTTCATCATCTCCTTCCTGAATTGTGGTAGTAGACATCCCACTGGTCTCCCTGCTTCTTGCCCAATTGTCCCCTGGAAACTATTCTCAACAGAAGCCAGTGGGGTCCTCTTTAAACATAAGCCAGTTCATGGTAATCATCTGTTCACAGTCCTTCACTGTCTCCCAGTTTCACTAGAGTAAAACCCAAAGTCTTAATGATGGCCTAGTGAGGCCCTGTAATGACCTTCCTTCACCCTACTTGAATGTCATCTCTGAGACGATAGGGGTCTTGGTCAATTTTATTCATTGCCATATTTCTGGCACCTAAAACAATGCCTACCTCATAGTATAAATATTTGTTGAATGAGCAAACACCTCACACCTAGAACTGCCTCATCTCTGAACTTCTTCTTTTTGAGATAATACCTTTCTTTATTGAAATGCCCAACTTGAATAGGGATAGTGTGTCATTTGTAGTCCACTGATTTCTAATTGATAAAATGCACATCATATATACTATTCTATCCAATCCAAAGAAATCAACTCAAGTAGAACTTACTAGATACCATTTCTCTATAAAAAAAATTTTTTTAAGTAAGAAAAACCATTAGTTTGACCTAAAAGGCTTTAACGTATTTGGTCAATTTCAAGTAACACTTTATTTTTCACTAAGAAGTGAAAAATTGGGCTGTTGCTGATAAGTTTAGAGTCTCAAAGCAAGGGGAACAAGGAAGAACAAATGGAGTAGAATGGTAAACATCTAGGACAATCAATTTATTTTTTTCCTTTTCCTGCCACTCAAACACTCACTTCTACTTTACCTAAAACATTTCAGTTAAGGTTATATTGCATGATAAATAAAATAGATATAATAAATACAATAGATATTTATTCTGTCACCTTTGGTTGATCTCCATATATAAATAGTGTCCACAGTTTTACTCATTTACCCATCCCATGTACAACATGCATGCAAACAATTCTGTAATTCATCACATTTAAGCAATATTAATAAAAATGAATGTCTGAGAGTCATAATTTTACCTATTGTAACTACTCATTTAAGGCAATCGTCAAAAGTCTGGAAATGGAATCTGGAATGGAGGATATTATTACCTTCTAGAGAGGCCACAGGAAAATAATGTTGGTCTACTTGAAATCATGTATTCATCTAATGATGATTTATTGAATATGTATTATGTGCTCTAATGAATAAAACAGACATGCTTCCTGTTCTCATGGAGTTTATAGTCTAGAGGAAGATCAGCAAAATTTTTCTATAAAAATCCAGATAGTATACCAGGCACAGTAGCTTATACGTGTAATCTCGACACTTTGGAAGGCCAAGGCAGAAGGATCACTTGAGGCCAGGAATTCTAGATCTGCCTGGGCAATAACAGCAAGAATCCATCTCTAAAAAAAAAAAACAAAATTAATTAGCCAAAAATGGTGGCATATACCTCTAGTCCCAGCTACTCAGGAGGATCACTGGAGTCCAAAAGGTCAAGGTTGCAGTAAGCCATGATCACACAATTATACCCCAACCTTGGCAAAAAAGCAAGATCCTGTTTCAAAAAAATAATAATAATAATATATATACATTTTTTTTTTGAGACAGGATCTTGCTTTTTTTGTCAAGGCTGGGGTATAATACACACACATATATATACATATATATATATGTATATATATCCAGACAGTAAATACTTTAAGGTTTGCAGTCCATGAGGTCACTGTAACAGTCCATGAGGTCACTGTGACGTGAAAACATCCAGACAACACATAAATGAAAGAGTATGACTGTATTTGCAGGTCACACAAAATAGGTGAGGAGCTTAATATGGGCTATAGCCTTAGTTGGTCAATCTGTGGTCTACTGGAATAGAGAGGCATTAATCAAACAAGCCCATAAACAGGTATATGTACGCTGTGATGAGTGCTACAAAAAGAATTGCAGAGTTAGGGAAGCTGGTATAGAAATCCGTAGACATCCCCACAGAACTAAGATGTGACCAGGAGTACCTGTTAGCCAGATAGAGTGAGGTTCCAGCGTGAGCAGCATGTTCAAAGGCCCTGAGGCAGGGGTAGCCCAACTTGTTACAGAAAAATTAGGTTGGCTTTTGCCCAATGCTCAAGGGTGAGAGGAGAAGAAGAGCTAAAGCCAGAATGACCATGAGGGCCAGGGTTTGCAAGACTTCATGGACCATGCTGCAGATTTACTCCTTACCCTGAAAATGATGAGAAAGCATTGAAACGCAGTGAGATTATTCGTAGAACAAACACTCACACCAGGCACTCATCGACAGTGAACAAAACAAAGTTTCTGTCCTTATGTCCTTATGTTTCTGTCCTTATGTTCCAGTGGAGGAGTCAGGCATAAGCAAAGAATATGCAATGGAATGTCAAGTAATATACCGTAGTTGTCAAGCATATCAAGAAAAATAAATGTCAAGAAGAGTATACTAGAATAAACAACTAGAGAGGAATGGATTGTACTATAATTAGAGTTGTGTCTTAATTCTTCTGTGTGACACAGGAAGAATGTATTGGAGAGGGCACTAGTGGGATCAGAACACCAGTTAAGGGACTACTGGTCAGGTGCAGTGGCTCATGCCTGTAATCCCAGCACTTTGGAAGGCCAAGGCAAGAGGATTGCTTGAGCCTAAGAGTTTGAGACCAGACTAGGCCACATAGCAAGTCCCTGTTTCTACAAAAACAAAAAAATAAATTAGCTGGGCATGGTGGCACATACCTGTAGTCCCAGCTACTCAGGAGGCTGAAGGGGAAGGATCACCTGAGCCCAGGTCAAGGTTGTGGTTAGCTGTGATTGTGCCACTGCACTCCAGCCTGAGTGGTAGAGTGAGACTCCAAATCAAAAATATATATATATACTGAATATCGGTTATGTGTCAGGCACATGGATTATCTCATTAAATCTTAGCACAATCCTATAAGGTATAAACTATTATTCTTAGAAATGAGGAACCTGGTGGGACACAGTGGCTCATGCCTGTAATCCTAGTGCTTTGGGAGGCTGAGGCAGGAGGATCGCTTGAGACCAGGAGTTCAAGACAAACCTGAGCAACATAGAGACTCCATCCCTACAATAAAAAGAAAAAGAAATGAGGAGTCTTTGCCTGAGAATTTAACCACTACAAGGTCACAGACGGCAAGCCACAGAACCAGGATCCAACCCAATTCTGTCAGACCTCCAAATCTAAGCTATTATATGCTTCCAGTAACCCAGTCAGTGATAAACGGAGGAGACAGTGCTAGTAGCCCGGGCTGGGGGCAAAGCTGCACCGTATGGGTGAAGAAGCAAACAGTGAGAGCTGGGACCCCTTAGCAACAGAGACAGCCTCAGGGGAGACATTTGGGACATTTGCGATGATTTGACCTCTCACTGTGGCTAGCGTTATTTTGACACAGATGCCTTCATTTTAGCACACAGGATAATGGAATCTGGAAAGACACCTGAAGGTATGTAGACTGGAACTAAGGATTAAGTTAAAATGAGTGTTACCTCTAAACTAGTGGCTATTAAGCTTTAGTATGCTTAAGGCTCCATAGGGGAGTTGTTAAAATCCTAGATTCTACAATCTCACCTCTAGAAATTCTGAGTCAGTAGCTCTAGTATCTGCGTTTTTCCAAACACCTGGTGATCTGGTCTGGGCAGTACTCAGTACTTTGAGAGCTTTCTCTTCTTGGCCTTTCATCAAAAGCAGTTCTAGCCTCCCTGCTAATTCTAATGATGTTTCCAACTTAGTTGTATTTATTTATTTCCAACTTAGTTTTTATTTATTTACTATACCGTAGTAGGCAGTTGGGTCTCAGAATCTTTCACACTGCCTATGTGGTCCAGGCTTGCAATAAGATATCACAAGGACTTTCCCTGCTGAGCAAAGACGCTTCTGGCATCCATGGATTGGCCAGTGATGCTCAGAAATGATCAACAGTATTTGCAGAAATTCTTCCACTGACTCAAGAGAAAGAAAGTTCATTGAGGATTTTGAGGATTTCACTTTCTTAATGGAGTAACCCAGAGAGTAAGTACCCAGGCCTGGAATTCCAGAATGTCAACTCAATAACAAGTTCTCTCCCTGGTGGCTGACAACGAGGTGACTTGCGATGACAACTTAATTTCATCTTTGAAATAGGATGACCTGATCTTGTAGGTTCAGATGCAAGTTATGTCCACCAGTCCATCCTAGAAGAAGAAAAGTAAAAAGTGGAACCACAAATAGAAGAGCATCTTCTCACCAAAACCTGTAAAGAAATACGATGGAAGTACTAGTTTTATCCTACCAATTAAGCAGCCAGTGCGAGCACTCATTTACATGAGCAGTCAGTTCACAGCATCCCATACACAGGGCCACCTGAAGTGTGGTCCTCACACTGCTGCCAGTCCCTAGACTGCAGAGTCACACAGAGAGTCAGTGCTTGGAGATATCTGTAGCAACATGACTGCAGCACGACACCCAGGGGCATGATCAGTGGCCTCATCTCCTCAACCAAGGTGTGGACAGTCCAGGTGTGGAGTTTGCTTGGGGAGTTTCATGTAGAGTTAAAGTATGTACTGGAGCCGGGCTCGGTGGCTCAGCCTGGAATCCCACGCCTTTGGGAGGCTGAGGTGAGTGGATTGCCTGAGCCCGCAGGTTCGAGACCCGCCTGGGCAGCGAGACTTCATCTCTACAATAAATAAAAAAATCAGCCGGGCGTGGTAGCGCATGCCTGTAATTCTGGCTACTTGGAAGGCTGAGGTGGAAGGATCGCCAGAGCCCAGCAGGTCGAGGCTGCGGTGGCCGCACTCCAGTCTGGGCGACAGAGTGAGACTCCAACTCAAAAAAAAAAAAAAAAATATATGTACTGGTGTGTGATGGGCTGGGCAAAACCAATGCAGCCCTATAGCGGGACTACAAATAAGACACAGTGTCAGAAGTGCTGATGTTTTGGGAGCTAACTCGAAGACCAGGAATCTAAGGGCCCAAATTTCTGTGATACTAGGTGCTTATCTCCAACTTCCATTTCTCAAGTCCCATCTTGATGATTCTGTATTCTAGAAAACAGTGTTGAATACTTACTGAGAGAAAGCTCTTACAGCCCTGGTTTAGGGATTGTGGAGGAAGATGGGAAATAACCTTATGAAGCAGAAAGCAAATTCCTGATTCTCAAGCATAATCTCAGACAGAAGAAGGAAAAGACTGTAGATAAAAAGCAAAAGCAGACCAAGATTAAGTGACAACTTTAACACCAGAGGTAAGCCAGAAGTGAATAGGTCAAGCTATCCAAATATTCCTACTTCCTCGATAGAATCACTCCCAAGAGTCAGTCAACATGAGTGAATTATTTTCTCCACACTGATACAGGGGTTAAGCATGTGGTCTCAGTGTAAGGCTGTCTTGCTTTGAATCCCAGCTCTGACATTTACTGTATGTGTGCTCTTGAGTGAATTACTTCAGCCTTCTGAGACTTAGTTTTCTCAACTGTAAAAATGGATAATAATAGTACTTTGATTATAGTATTATTGTGAGGATTCATAAGAATTACTATACAAAGAGTACTTAAAATAGTAACTGGCACTTAGTAAAGCTCTTAATAACTATCATCTGTTAACATTATTATTAGAAAAATGTCTCACAGTAAGAACTTCTTTTAAACACCTGTCTCAATTACTTTTAAGACCTAAAGTGCAAAGAAATTGTCTTTTATATTCAAAAAGCTAAAATATTCTATTTATATCCCCAAAAGCTAAGCTACAAAGATCAGGTGTATTTCTCATAAAATCCCAAGTGAGATCATTTACCAACTTCTCCAAGTCCACTTATTTAGGGTGTTTCCACTGCCTTAATTTTTTTAAGCCCATTGGGGAGGGGGAAGATATACATTTAAGCTTAAAAATGCACAGAGTATAACCCAAGAACACGTGAGAAACAGGGAATGGTGCTTGTGTCCAGAAAGGGTCAAGACGGTCCTGGGGGAGTGGGAAAACAGAAGAAGACTTACTTTTTACTGTACATCCGTTTGTACATTTTTGGATTTGAAGTCATAGACACATATCACATATTCATCTAGAATTTCATTAAAATTTTTTAAAGAATTTGAATGCTTAATATGATGCAGTATAATGTAAAAAACATGAAAATAGGACCCAGGGGACCTGGACTCTATCACTTACATGTTATGAGATCATGGCGAGACACAGTAACTTTTTGGATTTCCTCACCACAAAATAAAGGAATTAATGACTCCCAAGCCACCTCTTTGGGTTTATGTGAGGGTCAAATGAGATTATAGAGTTGCTTTGTAAAGTACAGAGTGCTATACAAATATAAGCTATCATTATTATTACTGGAACCAGGTCCTTTTTGATTGTTTTGGCTCCTGGAATCACAAAAGAAGATTTAAAAATTTGGCTCTGAGAATCAAGAGTCACCTAACAGAGAAGTAGATGATGTCCCTTTTCATGTTAAACCCTTCTCCACTTTATAACACCTTCACTTCCCACCCCCCTAATCCCATTACCATAGAAAAAAAGGCCAGGCAAGGTGGCTCACACCTGCAATCCCAGCACTTTGGGAGGCTAAGGCAGGAGGATCGCTTGAGCCTAGGAGTTCAAGACCAACCTGAGCAGCCAGATCTTATCGCTACAAAAAAATTTTAAAAGTTAAAAAAACTAGCCAGGCTCGGTGGCTCAGCCTGTAATCCCACGCTTTGGGAGGCTGAGGTGAGTGAATTGCCGGAACCCACGGGTTTGAGACCCGCCTGGGCAACTTGGCGAGGCCTCATCTCTACAATAAATCAAAAAAACTAACCGGGCGTGGTAGCGCTCGCCTGTAGTTCCAGCTACTTGGAAGACTGAGGAGGAAGGATCGCCGGAGCCCAGCAGGTCGAGGCTGCAGTGGCCAGGAGCGGCCACTGCACTCCAGTCTGGGCAACAGAGTGAGACTCCAACTCAAAAAAAAAAAAGTTAAAAAAACTAGCCAGACACAGTGGCATGTACCTGTATTCCTAGCTACTTGGGAGGTTGAGGTTGAAGGATCACCTGAGCCCAGAAGGTCGAAGCTGCAAGGAGCTGTGATGGTGGCACTACACTCCAGCCTGGGTAACAGTGTGAGACCCTGACTCAAAAAAAGAAAGGAAGGAAGGGAGGGAGGGAGACATGAAGAAAGGGGAGAGAGAGAGAAAGCAATGTCGAAGAGATGTGAACAGAACTGAGAGGCCCAGCTTGGCATCACAAACAACCCTTTAGTCTAAATGTCACCCACTTCCAATATCCAATGCCAATAGATGAGATTAATTCCAAATGTGGACATGTGCTATGTACCAATTAGAATAAGGATGGAAGATACAAGTTCTGTCTGACTTCTCTGATCACAAAAGGAAGGTGTGCAAACATTTGAAGGCAAAGTTGTCCTGTCAATAGATAGGAAAATTCAAGATATCGGAGAGTACAGCAACAGCCAAGAAGAGTTTAAAACTCTCCAGGGTCCAGACCTCTGTCCCTTGAACCGATTGTCACATACAGTTAGCCTCAACTTCAACTAAGCAAACGCTATTAAGCCTCCCAAATAGTTTTTGTTGCATTAAAAAATCTATTGTAGGCAGGGTATAGTGGCTGGCACCTTGGGAGGCCAAGGAGAGAGTATTGCCTGAGCCCAAAGGTTTGAGACCAGCCTGGGCAACTTCATAGACCTCATCTCTATAATAAATAAAAAAATTAGCAGGACCTGGTGGCATGCACCTGTGGTCTCAGTTACACAGAAGGCTGAAGCAGAAGGATCACCTGAGCCCAGGAGTTCGAGGCTGCAGTGACTGTGAGCGTACCACTGCACTCCAGCCTAGGCAACAGAGTGAGATGCCAACTCAAAAAATAAATAAATAAATAGAAGATATGGACATGGCCACCACTAAATGGTGTATTCAAATGGACACCGAAACCAGCACATCACTTTCCAGACAAATCACACTCCTTGTCCCAGACCTGGAGCTCCACATCCCCAAAAAGCAATGCTCTGACCTCATCCAAATCCCTGGACTCCCAGGAGAAGTCAGGGAATTAGATCATCACTATCAGAGCTTTGCATTTGCCTCCTGAGATGATTCAGGGGTAAGCTTTAGAGAGGATAACACCTACCAAGCAAATGAGGTGATCTGGCACCTGTGAACATCAGGGTTCCACTGGGAAGCAGATGGCACACTTGCACAGCTGTGGGCATAGAGGAACCACAGGGATAGTGCTGCAGCCCACAGCTTAATAACAGCATAACTGTTATCAACTAGGCCTCAAGAGAGAAGGAGAAACTTAGAGGAAGAGAGTAGGCAGAGACCACACCTTGGGAAGAGCTGTGACCTTTGATAGATGAACAGAGCAGTTCAAGGCTGCCCAACCAGCAGAGAACCAAGGGAATCAACACTTGACCTCATTCATCTACCCCCTCAGGTCTCCTATGGAGATGCCTCCTTCACTGGACAAACCCAACTGGAAGCCAGAAGACATAGTCTGTAGAGATCAGCTTTTCAGAGCAGAGAGTCAAGTGAAAAAAAGGAAAGAATGGGGGAGGAGAGGTGGGAGGGACCAGAAGGGAAGCAGAGCCTGTCTGGCACAGCACTTGAACTATCTTTAGAACAACATCTATCCCTCAAGAGTTTCTCCAGCCATCTCTGAATCTGTCCCCTATCTTTACAAATCCAGCCCGTGAACAGACCTTTAGAGTTTACTTAAGTTTGTTCTGCTTTTTTTTTTCCCTTCAATTTTGAGTACAATTCTAAAGCCATCTCACAAATGCAGTCCACACCGAAGCCATTTCTCCATCAACGTGGCCCCCAGGAAGATCATATTTGAAAAGGGGTATTCCCTTTGAAACATATACTTAAAAAGATTGTCTTCTTTTCATGTGGGGGAATAGATATGTGTAAGTACCTTCAGCTTATCAGTAGCTTGCGGGGGTCCTGCCCCTGCCGGGTCTGGGGCTTCCTGAAGGAGAGACGGACTAGGCAAAAGAATGCATTTTGGACACCTGCTTGCAGGACAGATGCCTGCAGAACAAATGACATTTAATGTTAGTTAACTGAAAACTTTTATACCATTTGTAAAGGGGCAAGACAACAAGAAAATTTCTTCACGTACATATTCTTTAAAAGTTACCACCAGCTGGGCTCGGTGGCTCAGCCTGTAATCCCGCAACTTTGGGAGGCTGAGGTGAGTGAATTGCCTGAGCCCACGGGTTCGAGACCCGCCTGGGCAGCGAGACCTCATCTCTGCAATAAAATCAAAAAAATCAACCGGGCATGGAAGCGCCTGTAATTCCGGCTACTCGGAAGGCTGAGGTGGAAGGATTGCTGGAGCCCAGCAGGCAAGGCTGCAGTGGCTGGGAGTGGCCACTGCACTCCAGTCTGGGCAACTGAGTAAGACTCCAACTCAAAAAAAAAAAAGTTACCACCATCTAGCGGTCTAGAAGTTACAAACAAGCCAAGAACACTATCTGCTTTTAGTTAATGAGTCTCTTTATAAAGCCAAAAATGATAGTTTATGTCCAAAGTCCCAAATTACAGTCCTTGAATGTCTCAAGAAAGTTTCCAAGTGCACATTTCTCCATGTATCAGGAGTTTTCTTTTTGGGACTTTTATGACCTTCAAAGCTTTGTAATCGCCTCTCTTGTTCAGGTGTCTTTGTTACTTTTCTCTTATCCTTCAGTGTTTATTTCTAAAGAAAACTCAAAAGAAGTTTTTAGTGATGTTTCCCAGGCTCCCAAGGTTGCTTTCTGTCTTTAGTTAATTTATCATAAAAGTATCCAATTAGTATATAATGAATTGAGTGAAAGCCTACTCCATAAACATTAACTTAGAATTTTAACTATTGAATTAAGTAAAAACCTTAACGATTAATCTTCATCCTAAGTCTGTGAAAACAGTGTTATAAATCACCTACATAACTTCTAGATAAGTGTTAGAACTTATAATGATTCATAATTAACTTATTATAAACTTGTGTTTTTAGAAAACCTTATGTCTAAACACTAAACTACATAATTCTAAATCATAGAAGTGAATATGCTTATATCATTTTTTACTTAAGCAATATATAGCAACTTATAACCAAGTGAAAGAAAGCATTCTTGATGTGCTTCATAGTTTAACCATTGCATATGTTAGAAAAGGCCAAACGGCATTGTGGGAAATGGAAAAATGATCCATGACATTCTCAGGTTAGCTGTGAGTACTTCACATAAACGTGTTGTTTTCTTCATCCACGACTGCACAGAATTCTTCGACTGTACCAAACAGCAAAGACAGAAGACAGAAGGGCCTCAGCTGCCCAGACTCGCTTTGCAGCCAGGGGTCCTCAGCGCACCTGGACTTTGTCAATCAGGCGGGCCTCCAAGGCTGGCTCCCAGTAGTAGCTCATCAAGCTTCAAACTCCATATGTTCAGAGTATGTGGGACCAGGGGTTAGACAGAGGAGTGCTGAGAAACATGTCCTCCACCGACCTGGAGATGGATGCCCTAAATAACAGGGAGTCCAGGGATATAGACAGATGTTATTTGCTTCTCGGTGAATTTGCCACAGAGGTAGAACCAGTGTCAATAAAGGGGCAGAAGACCAGGAAATAGCATTCTAGGAAATACCATATTTCATCAAATCTAAGATGTTGACAATTTGTAGGACACGTCAATATTTTATATACCACTAAAAAGGAAAAAAAAAAATGGCCAGACACATTGGCTCTCACCTGTAATCCCAGCACTTTGGAAGGTCAAGGTGGGAGAATCACTGGAGGCTAGGGATTTGAGACCTGTCTGGGCAACACAGTAAGACTCCATTTCTATTTTTAAAAAAAACTTTAAGAAAAAAGAAAGAAAAGAACACTACCAATCAGTGACACCAACTTCTTGCTTCTTTGCAATTTCTTCAATTTCTTCCAAGGGATTTGGGAATTCCTGCTGCATTCAGTTCCATTGCTGCAGGCATTTCATTCCTATTGTAGGCGGCTTCCTCTTGCAAACGTCTCCATGACACATGTAACACAGCTCTGACTACTGTATCTTCCTTTTTTGAGTCTCATAAAACCCTTTAAAACTAAGGAATAGTCTCCCTTCCGCCAAGAAGGATATTTGATACCAAAACCATGGCTCGCTGCTCTGTTTCATGCTTCTGTGTACACAATGACTTCACTCTAGAGCTGAATCACAAAGTAAACTTACTGCAAATATTTGAAACACCAGTAAGTAGTGCCAACAATGAACATAACTCAATTAAAATGAGGACTCTCTGACCAGCAATGACCAGGTTCCCACATGCAAAGGAAAACATTGACAGATGCCTCTCTGGTAGCAAGGGTAAAGCATCACCATTTGCAAATCTCACCCTGATTTCAGGGACACTTAAATCTGTGTGTGGGAGGATCCATCATAGAATCACTGAAGCATGACATATATTAAAATATACCTGCATGTAACTGGATAGTGCCCTAGAGCAAACATACTTTTTAAAAACGTTTGATCTTAAGGAACATAAGGGTAGGGTTTTCGCAGGAAACAGATGACACACGCACAAAAGAAGATGATTTTAAAAGCATTTTAATGAAGAGACTATTCATCAAAGTGTGGGCAGAGTTAAGGGATTACCAGCTAGCAACATCAGGAAATGGAATATTTAAGAGGAAAGAGAGGGCACCCGAACCCAGAATAGCCAGCAGTGCGGAGAAAGCCACCCCAGCAGGAGCGGTGGCCATTGGTAGAGGAAAGTAGCTGCTTCCAAGGGCTTGAACAGGGAGGCAGCAAAGGAATAAATATCCTGATCTCTCTACCTGCTTGCCCTTCAATCTCCTGCCTTTGACTGTACCATCCAGCAGTCAGAGAGGTGTGGGCTATGGAGGTCAGCCCCCCAGGACAGAGAACAGGGTGGGAAGGACATGAAAGAGAACGTTCAATATCAAGGGTTAATCAGAAAGGCAAAAAATGTTAATCTAAAAATTGGTATTCTGTGGTTGCCTTACAACCAGGTATAACCAAGGTAGATATTTTGTAGCTCTTGGAAAATTATTAAAACCAGGAAATACGTGGGAACTTAGAACTTGATTGCCCAATTGTCTGACGATTAGATGAGATCCAAATTTGTGTTCTGAGAAAAATCTTAACCCTACCTCTGTCTACTCCAGTTATATATAAAGAGAATTGAGAAATAGGGACCAGGCGCAGTGGCTCAGTCAGTAATCTTAGCACTTTGGGAGGCCAAGATGAGAGAGAGGATTGCCTGAGCCCGGGGGTTTCAGACCAGTCTTGTCTCTACAATAAATCACAAAAATTAGCCAGGCGTGGTGGCGTGCATTTGTAGTTCTAGCAACTTGGAGGGCTGAGGTGGAAGGATCACCGGAGCCCAGCAGGTCGAGGCTGTGGTGACCATGAGTGTGCCATTGCACTCCAGCCTGGGCAACGAAGTGCGACTCCAATTCAAAACAAAAAAGGAAAAAAGAAAGAGAGAAAAAAGAGCTATATGTAGGTAGCTAAACAGACAGATACGGTCTGATCCCCCACTCCTTGTTCCCACAAGGCAGCTCCAAATGGCTGGGGTAAGAAATAGTTAACGTTAGAATGACAAAACCAAGGGCTAATCTACCCTGCTAACTTTTAGTCTCTTGCTTCTTGTTGATTTTTTTTTTTTAGTTGGAGTCTCACTCCGTTCGTTGCCCAGGCTGGAGTGCAGTGGCACACTCATGGCCACCCCAGCGTCAATCCTCTGGGCTCTGGCAATCCTTCCACCTCAGCCTTTCAAGTAGCCAGAACTACAGGCACACACTACCACACCCGGCTAATTTTTTATTTATTGTAGAGATGAGGTCTTGCCAAGTTGCCCGGGCTGGTCTCAAACCTGCGGGCTCAGGCAATCCACTCACCTCAGCCTCCCAAAGTGCTGGGATTACAGATTGAGCCACTGAGCCCGGCCTCCTGTTGATTTTTTAACTCCTATAATTAAAAACCACATGGCAGCTCAACACTACATAACTAAACCTTCACTGGCTTCCTCATAGGTAGCATCTCTGATGTATACATCACCATGATAATGATGGCTTAAGTTGTTTTTTTTAGGATCTTGGGGGCAGCACCCAGTTCAAACCAATTAAGACCACCCATCCTTCAACTGGGGCAACTCAAACACCCAAAAGATGACCTTTTGATGTCAGAGGGCCAAAAGCTTCTCCCTCAGATCATGCTAATACCACCATTTCTGACCGTGTATCCTGTGAAGAGCCAGGAAGCCCAACTATGCTTGTGCAGACCACCAACTACCTCACTTTTCCCCACCGCCAGTCACCTCTCCCCATTCCTTATTCCACCCACTTCTTTATCCCATAAATATTCCCAAGCCCTACCTTCAGAAAGGTGGACTGGAGACCTGTTCTCCTGCCTCCTCTTTTGGCTGCCACATGAATAAACCCTCTCTCTGCTACAAAACCCATTGTTTCAGTGATTAGCTTCCTGCACAGCAGGTGGAGTGAACCTGATCAGGTATCAATTAGATAGGTTTAGAGGCTTCGAGGTCAGCTTTACATGTTGATTAACAATAATAAGTAGTGTGTCCTGAACTTGCTGTGTGCTAGACACTGGGCCAAATCCTTTATACTCAGATCTCAATCCTCACACAACCCCTCTAAGGTTGGTACTATTTATATCCCCACTTGATAGCAGTTAAGAAAGAATAGCAAGCATGAATTCCTTTTAAAATAAACTGGATGTTACCACTTTCCTGCCTAAAATGTCTTCTCTGCATTTAGAAGAGACTCTAAAATCCCCATCAGAGGCTACCCAGCCTCTTGTAAGAGACTCCATCCTGGCTCCCAGCTTCATCTCATACTCAGACGTTCTATCTCACCTGCTCCAGCAGTACTGGGTTTCCTTCATGTCTTTGGACACCCCAGTTCTGACTCTCCTCAGCACCTTTGGATAGACTGTTCTTGCAGCAAGTGGGATGCTCTGCTCTCACTGTTGAGGCGCAGGTACCACTCATCTTTTATCAGCTCAACCATCCCCTCCTCAGAAGCCTCCCCTGACCAACTCACCTAAAGTAGATTCATCCACCTGCATCCCCTGGCTTTTTTCCTCTCTTAGGCCCTTTTTGTCTTCTTTGCAGCTTTCCACAATGTGTACATGTGTGCGTGCACATGCGTGTGTCTCATTCCCCCTAGGACATGGATCCCCTGAATATAAGGCAGCATGTCTGAGTCCTCTTCCCAGCTTCCCCAACCATCACCCTCTCGGCCCCGTATGTCCTTGGGAATCACCATTATAATCGGCTATTCTTTGGGGATTTATTTGTTTTTTAGACAGGGCCTTACTCTGTTGCAGGCTAGAGTCCAGTGGCGAGATCTTAGCTCACTGCAGTCTTGACCTCCTGGACTCAAGTGATCCTCCCATCTCAGCCTCCCAAGTAGCTGGGACTAGAGGCATGTGCCACCATGCCCAGCTAATATTTTTATTTTTTGTAGAGACGAGGTCTCACTATGTTGCCCAGGATGGTCTCAAAGTCCTGGGCTCAAGCAATCCTCCCGCCTCAGCCTCCCAAAGTGCTGGGATTACAGGTGTAAGCCACCATGCCTGGCCTTTGCTATTCTTTTGTTTTCTCATTACCTGTTCTTAGACTGTCTCCACAGAAGAACCAGCGTTTCTTTATTCTTCACTCTATCCTCAGCACCCGAAATTCTACTTGGAAGTAGATGGTAGGATTTACAACCGGGCTGTCTTTCTCCAGAGCCCGCCCTCTGCTCCAGCCCATAGGACTGCCACCAGGATGGTCTTCCTCTCCCTGCGAGGCAGAAGGGCACAAGCATCATGTGGTCTGCCCTTGTGGATGGGCAACAGCTGTCACATTTCTGTCTCCAGTATCCCTCTCCCAAGTTGGTGGAACAGACTGAGAAGGCACATGCCACTGAGCCAAAAAAAAGGAAAACTCAACATTTTATCTCCCATCCTAACTGCTGTAGGCTGCATGGAAACTGATTCTGTTTCTCCACTGGGCAGGAGGAGCGTCTCCTATTGGCATTCAAAAGACAAGGACAAGTATGGCATCATCATACCAAGCAATCAGGTTCTGGTCTTCCATCAGCTCTCCCTCCCTCCCTGTGTCATTTATTTCTTTCAGTTTAATTACAAGAAGAAACAGGATGTACGAAGCTCCAAACAGCATCATCTCCTTCTCCTGGGGAATATATCACCACTCCTTTTGTATAATCTACTGAAGCTTTTACGTACGTGTATGTCCTCTTCTGGTGCTGCTTTCTGCTTTTCTCTGCCTTTCTAATTCCTCCACTGCTTTCCTTCTGCCAGGCAATTGGTGCAGCTTGAACACACGTGCACGTGTCCTTTAAAGCACAACCCTGGCTGCATTCCCAGCAAAGGAGGAAGAAGCCTTTGTAGTCCAACTAATTCAACACGCTTCAATTACTCATAAAATATCTATTAAGTGGGAAGAAAACAATGGTACTACCATTTGTTATCAGTCCAAGATCTGTCATCACAGAAGTCACTTCATTCTGAAATACAGGATTGGTTAATGACTGAAGTTTGGAAACTTTTACACAGGGGTCATAGACACATCACTTATGCCTCACAGTCCAGATAGAAATAGAGTTTGTGGGAGGGAAGAAAATGACTAACAGAGAAGTAACAGAAGGTACACAGTCCCCTGAACTCTCATTATCCCAAAAGCTTCCTCTAGGAATATGTGAGCCTCAAGTCCATGGTCAACTACTTTGCATTATTTTAAGAAATGCTCATTCAGGTGCGGCCACAAGGGAGAGGCTCGGGAGAATGAAATATCTTATACTCAGGTCTTAGAAAGTGGAGGCACAGCAAGCCTCACAGGGCCATGTGAAAAGACACCAGGGTGGTGAGGAAGCAGAAGACAAAAGCAAGTGAAAGGCTTAGATCGTAGCCTCTACTGGGGTTTCCATAGGCAAGACAAACTAGGAATGACTAGTTTGAATAATTTCAGCAGACTCTGCTATTGAGGTGATTCTTAGTTTCCTGATACCTGGCCCTGGAATGGTTAAGGAAGAGGAATACTGCTTCCTGCGGTGCTTAGGCCACATTGAGGAAGTGTGGTTTGGGATTGGCGAGCTGGGATAGCAAAAGCTGCTCCCAGCTGAACCCTTTGCTGTCTCTAAGAACTGGCTAAGCCTGGGAGGGGCAATCTCTCCCCACACAAAAAGTTTTTTGTTGTTGTTTTTGTTTTTGTTTTTTTAGAAAGTAGGATTTATTAAGAAGACAGAAAAGCTCCCACAGCAGGAGGGGATCTGAAAGAGACTGCCGGAAAGTTTTTTTAAGATGCCAAAACATGCAGGGCAAAATGGCTCACACCTATAATCCCAGCACTGTGGGAGGCCAAAGCGAGAGAATTGTCTGAGCCCAGGAGTTCAAGACCAGCCTGGGCAATGTAGCAAGACCACATCTCTGCAAAAAATCAAAATACTAGCCAGGCGTGGTGGATGCCTATAGTCTCAGCGACTTGAGAGACTGAGTCAAGAGGATCACCTGATCCCAGGAGGTCGAGGCTGTGGTGAGCCATGATTCACCCTGGGTGACAGAGTAAGACTCCAACTCAAAAAAAAAAGTGCCAAAACATTATAATACACAAAAAATTAAAAAATACGCATAATACTTGTGATGGTTAATTTTATGTGACAACTTGACAGGGCCACAGAATGCCTAGATAACTGGTTAAACATTATCACTGGGTGTGTCTGTGAGGGTGTTTCTGGATGAGATCAGCATTTGAACTGGTGGAATGGGTACAGCAATGTGGGTAGGCATCACCCAATCCTCTGAGGGCCTGAATAGAACAAAAGGCAGAGGAAGAACACATTCTCTGTCTGTCTGACTGCTTGAGCTAGGACATCAATCTTCTCCTGCCTGTGGCATTTCTGGTTCTCAGGCCTTCAGATCCAGACTAGAACCTGCACCACCAGTTCGCTCTCAGGTCTCAGAACTACACCAATGACTTTCCTGGGTCTCCAGCTTGCAGTCTCATGGCTGATAATGGGACTTCTTGGCAGCCATTGCGGCAGCTATAATCCCATGAGCCAATACCATATAATAAACCTTGTCAACTCACTTTACATATAGGTATATGAGATATAGATATACATCCTGTTGGTTCCATTTTTCTGGAGATCTCTGGCCAGTGTTCTGGTAGAAGAGAGCCCACCAACAGCAGGCTACAAACATTTTGGGGGACAAGAACAGGGCATGTCTATGTGACTGTAATGCTGGATACTCTCTTGTCAAGGAAGTATCCTTGTTAGAAATGGAGCCTCTGGAACCCAGGGTTGGAATCAGCGTGTTCTTCAATCCAGCAGTGCAGACCTGCAGAGTCAGCTCTTTACCGATCTACTGAAAGGTCAAAAGAAATGAGCGCCAAAGACCATCACATTTTTTTCCCTAGAGGCTGAATGGGTTCATCTCCCAGTAAACAGAGCCCAGAGCCACTGAGCACACTGGAGAAATGAGGGTGATTCATTCACAAATTCTGCAGTCTGAGGACACTGTCACGGAACAGTTTGGTATTTGGAGTTTTCCATGAGTCCCTAGGCTAACTGAGGAAACCTGGAAGAACTAGTCCATATGAATGGAGGATTGAACCCATGGCAGGGGTATGAAGAAAGACTCCTAGAAATGGGGACAGAGAAGTCTACCTAGCACTTGAACTAGGCCTGGAGTATTTAAAGTATTTTTGCTGTATTTTATGAAATGTTTAAAGTGTTTGCAGTGTATTGGATAAAACCTAAGTTTGTATTTAAAATGTAAAACTCCATTATGTGGCTTGTCTTCATGTTGTTAACTTGTTATTAAACTTCTGTGTGGCAGATGCAAGAATTTTAAAATTTTGCTCATAAACAACCCTCACAGTCCTGCACCCCACCCAGTACTCTAAGTTTCCCCCTTATCTGAGTATACTGTGTGTCCCCTTATCTAAGTGTACTATGTGTCAAACCCCAAAACATGTGTTTATTTCTGTAATGGCTCAGTTTCCCAACTGCTTTTGCCTATGAAGACTCCCTGCAAAATTCATTCATCATCGAGAGTCTGGGAGGCACAAGCCCCATCTCGACCGCTGGTTTTAATAAAGGACTTACTTATCAATTTGACCTTTAATTCGGCTGGTTATCTGATTTCTAACAATTTCCGTATAACCTTTGGACGCCCCAGCGAGAAAATCTCCTCTAGTGGGACATCCTCCAGCAGGAGGTCCCCCAGTGAGATTCTTCCTCCACTTCAGTCCAGCCAGCTCAAGAGGCAGCCTCTGGCTCCAGCTCTCCCTGACTCAGTGGGTAGATTTTAGAGAACACGCCCCCTGCTTTTTCCCAGGGCCCCATAACCTCTCCTCGGACTCAGAGGCAGCAGGAACGACAGCTGTCCCCTCTCATCTCCAAAAGAGCCTGAGCCCATCTAAATCCTCCTGGAGGTGAGTATAGCTAGCTTGCCCAGTTGAGGCATTTGTAAACCGATCTGTCAAATTTGCAGTTGCTGCACCTCCCATAGGCTCATGGCCTCAGTGTTAGCTTGCCCAGTCAAAGAATTGGGTAACTCTGAGACACCAGGCACGGATCAGCCTATAATTGCCAAACTTTGTAATTTGTTTCTTGCATTTGTAACAAGGAACCTGATTTGTAAAGTTAAATGCCAGAACTCTAGAAAAAGTATTCTTGCTTAATGTTTGATATAGTCTGTTAATAATTGATGTAATCTGTGAATAATTGATGTAATCTGTGAATGATCTGTTGAAGATCAATGTAATCCGTTGTTAATTGGTTTGGTCTGCTAATGGTTAAATTAGTCTGTTAATAGTTAGTTTTGCCTGTTAAGGATCAGTATAGCCTGTTGGAGACTAGTTTTGTCTGTTAATACTCTTTATGTCATTACCTGTTTCCTTGACTGTTTCTGTAGCATTTCTATTGGCAGCAACAGCCCCTGGGGAAATAGAAAACTCCATTCATATGATCCCAGACTCTGGTCCGGGTCGAAGATAAGAGACTTTCTTCCCTTCAGTCTGTGCAGACAGATTCCCTCAGGTGACTGAGGGGCTTGCAAAGGTGTCAGGGATTAACTCCTGTGCAAGGGCTTCATAGGGACCGTTGCTACACTTTAGTCATAAAGGACTCTGGGTTCCGAAAAGCCCCAGGTTTGATCAGACAGACGCTCAGCGGACCTCATCAGTGCCAGATCCCTGAACCAGTGATCAGTCTAAAGGAATTCTTAAAGAGGCAGATCACCTGGAAGCTGAAAGGTTCTCTCAGTGTTCCTGAGAGCTGCCCTGTCTGGGGGGCACATATAAGGACAGGGACGGGTCATCCAGCGCCCCAGGGCCTCTTTGAGTGCTGTTAGCCGTTAAAGAGGAAACCAGGAGCTCCCTCCACAAACAGCACACGTGGACCCAAAACACCTAGTGCTTTCCCAAGTTAAAAACTGCCTGCCTGATCCATCTTGTCTCCTCTCGAACTAACTCTGGTCTGTTTATACTCCTGCCCATTGTGGCACGAAGGTAGTTGTTGTACCTGCCGCCCTAGCGCACACCCTGGTAAAACAATTACATTCTGTCACTCATCTAGGAGGTATCAAAATGACTGAATTCCTAAATTGCCGTTATTATATCGATAACTTAAAAGGCCTGGCTACCTCGATAACTGAAGATGTCTTGCTTGTGACCAACTTAATGCAAAACAAGGCCCTAGAATTTCTGATGGTATTAGAGCCTGGGAAATGAAGCCCAGGAGGAAAAAAAATGGAAAATAAACTTTACTAAGATGAAACCCCCACATGCGGGGTACAAATATTTACTAGTATTTATAAATATTTTTTCCGGATGGATAGAGACTTTTGCCACAAAGAATAAAACCATACTTACTGTACAAAATTTTTATTGAATGAAATCTTTCCTAGGTTTGAGGTCCCCCTTTCTATTGGCTCTGATAACGGTCCTGCCTTTACCTCATCCATAGTTCAGCAGGTTAATGAAACTCTAAATATCAATTGGAAATTACATTGAGTCCTGGACAGGTAAAATACATGAATCGGACCTTAAAATTGATTTTAACTAAATTAATAATAGAGACCGGTGAGAAATGGGTAAACCTCCGCCTCTGGCCCTTCTTCCGGCCAGGTACACTCCATATAAACCTAAGTTTACTCCTCATGAAATCATGTTTGGAAGACCCCCTCCTTTGTTGCCCTGATTACAGGACCCCATCCTTGAAGAAATAACCAACCAGTCCCTGTTCAAGTATCTTCAATCCCTCCAACAGGTCCAGGCTACTGTCCACTCTGAGGTCCGTGCTGTCCTACCGACCTGTCCTCCACTCCTTGTCATCTGTTCCAGCCCAGGGACCTGGTATTTGTCAGAAGGAAGGCCAGACCCCCACCCGAAAGGGACGCTTTGTAGTTCTCCTCACCACCCCAACGGCACTCAAGGTTGATGGAATACCGGCCTAGATTCATCACTCGTGGAAAAAGGGCTAAAGAAACTGACAGTGCTCCTCCAACCTGCCAAACTGACTGGACTCTAGCCAGAGATACTGAGAATCCTCTCAAGGTCACCTTTCACTTAACCCACCACACTTAACATCCACTAAACCAGCCGCCCCGGAGTCCCATTGGACTTGTTCTGTTTCAGCATGGACTGACCAACCTACACTCAGCTAAACTGTGAGACTCTTAACTGTCCCAAAGTGGACTGTTTTCCTTGGACAATAATTCCTTAGATGTACTGTTACCATCGTTTCACCTTCACCTTAGGCATCCCACTTGTCTTAGCTTTTAGCGTAGGATTAACTGCTGTAACACCCGCTGATTGGAGTTAGAAAAAATGCTTATTAATGTTATCTTACCTCTCATGTACAGAATGTATTGCTGCCCTGCTTTGCTTCTGATAGTTTTAACCTGTGTTATACTAGCCCCAGCCATGTCAGTCATAGATAACCCTGCCTTATACACCTTTCCCCTAATCTCTGATACGTCCAGTAAACTTCTGGCAACCCAGGACTGGTTTGGGCCTCCCAATATAGTTCACTTCAAAACAGATCTTACTGATCTAATAAATGCAAGATCTTTTGTCTGCCACCATGTCCTGCATGTTGTCCAACAGGATGGTAACTATTATTATTCATTACAAAGACTATTATTATTCATTACTTATGCCTTAAAAATTCCAGAAACGAAGGATGTTAATACAAAGGTAAACCTTACTGTCCAGCCTAGAACTGTGTAACTATTACCACCTATACTGGAGGACCTAATAATACCTCCTTAATCACTCTTTGATATAAAACTAGTCTAAACCCTTTGTACAATCGCCAGAATATTCCACCACCGTCGCCACTACGGATTCCAGTTCAGCCTCTACCTTCTGCCAACCAAGACACTACCCCAGGCTCACCTCCACAACCCTCAAGTCCATCTTGTCCCTTCCTACCGATGGGCCATGTGCCCCCTGGTCTTATCCCTATGTTAACTGACATGCACCATTGACTCAATGTTACCATGCCCAAATTGGGCTCAGATTGCTGACTTTGTTTAAATCCTAAACCTCCTTACTATACAGCTATAGGAGCTAAAATTCCAATCATTGAAGACACTAAGAAGACTAAATGCTCTCCGGTAGTTATACACTTTACTCTAGGAGACATAACTGGCAAAGACTCCTACCTTAGAACCCTCGGGTTTAATTTAACTGCTTCCCCGTTTTCTGCTATTTGCAATCAATCTCTTACCCAAACCATGACAAACTCTATGGTTTATACAGCCCCTAACAACACCTGGTTAGCCAGGGCTGTGGGCCTTACAAAATGTGCTTTTACTAAAAAAAAAAAATCAAACAACCTATGCTATACATTTATGTTTATATGTTGCCTCGAGTGTATGCTTATACTGATTCTGATCAAGCTTGGTTACTCACTCCACCTGAATTTCCACCCACCGGTCAAAAACGGGCTATTCCTCTGCTAATACCCGCCATAGTCGGAATAAGTATAGCTGGAACAGCTACAGTTGGAACTATTACTCTGGTTTGGGAAGATCTAGGCCAAACTAATTTTATGGAACACATCAATAAGGACCTACAAACTATTCAATCTACTATAAATCAACTCCATGATCAGGTAAATTCTCTGGCAGAGAATTGCAGAGGTCTAGATTTGCTCTTCATGTCCCAAGGGGGACTTTGTGCAGCTCTCGGAAAAAATTGTTGTTTCTGTGCTAATAAATCCAGAGTCATTAAAAGCTCCCTTCAAAAGCTTCGAGACAGCATATAAAAACGGAAAGAAGATTTAAACAATAGAAATACATCCTGGTTCCAATCCTGATTCAACTGGAACCCATGGTTAACATCTCTCATTAATGGCCTAGCTGTACCCATAATAATTATCCTCCTTCTTTTATCAGTGGGACCCTGCCTACTAAATTGGATTGTTTCTTTTTAAGAAAACAAATATCAACTGTAAAAATTTTAAACAGGAGGCTCTGCTATGACCCCTGTTCCATAACATCTGAGACAGGGATTTAACTCATAAAAAGCTTAAATGTTTACAGTTTTCTTTAAAAAGTTTGCTGTGTCTATAAATTTACAATGTTTAAAATATGTGCAGTGCTGTGTTTACAATATTTACTACTAGATCAAGTTAAGACATTAAAAACAAAAGCTATACAATTTTAATTTTAAAAAGTATTTCTAGCTTTTATAGTTATATTTTGCAGATTTCAAATTTCCTCATCATGAATACTTAAACTTATAATTTCAAGATGTTCTACAATGTTTAATACAATGTGTGCAGTGTTTTAAAAATTCATAATACTTCATCTAAGTTTACCTAAAAATATCAAATAATATTAGCATGGCAAGAAACAGGACTAAAAAGCTGATAAAGCACCCAGTTGGCAAACATAATAAATACTTTTTAAAAAAAATCTTCAGGCACCCGACAGAAACCCAGTAACATGGTGTCCTTTGCCTATAGGTACCGTCTATGAGATCAGTGGCAATGTAGTTGCCCTAAAGGCCTAAAGCTCCTGGACTCTGTCCACCATATTAGTAAACCTAGACTCTGTCCATCAGACAGACAAAAAGAGCCATTTAAAAGCAGGTACACCCTCTCCTGAAGAGGGAAGGGCCCATCTAACTGATTGCTTAAGAAGCCCAGAGACCTGCTAAGCTGGGCTACCAATGGTAATCGTTTGCAAAGCCCTAAAACCTGCTAGACTACCTGACACTGATTCACCATCATTCCAGAAACCCCCCACCCCATTAAATCAGGACGCCTAATCCCAAATTTATTTTTCAATTAAAATAAATGGTCAGCCGTTTGGTCCTGACCATCTATGTTAAAATCATATAGTTTTATCCTTAACAAGCAAATCAATGCTTTGACTTACACAAGAAAAGGAGAGAATGACGTATTTAAAGTATTTTTGCTGTATTTTATGAAATGTTTAAAGTGTTTGCAGTGTATTGGATAAAACCAACGTTTGTATTTAAAATGTAAAACTCCATTTTGTGGCTTGTCTCCCTGTTGTTAATTTATTAAACTTCTGTGTGGCTGATACGAGAATTTTTAAATTCTGCTCATAAACAACCCTCACAGCCCTGCACCCCTCCCAGTACTCTAACAGTTTCCCCCTTATCTGAGTATACTGTGTGCCCCCTTATCTAATGTACTATGTGTCAAACCCCAGAACATGTGTTTCACGTGTTTATCTCTGTAATGACTCAGTTTCCCAACTGCTTTTGCCTATAAAGACTCCCCACAAACGCCATTCGTCGTTGAAAGTCTGGGAGGCACAAGCCCCCTCTCGACCACCAGCTTTAATAAAGGGCTTACTTATTCATTTGACCTTTCATTAGCTGGTTATCTGATTTCTAGCAATGCGTGTATAACAGGCCCTTGTAAGGTCCAAGGATTTGAAGACAAAAAGGGTAATGAGGAGCTAGGGATGGGAAGGAAACAGTAGTGGGAAGGAGGTTCGCCTTCCAGGCAGTGAAAATGGTATGAAGGGGAAAAGGCAAAAACAGACCTGGCACTCTGTTGTCACCAAAGCCATTCCTTTCCTCCAACTTGTTGTAAATTAAATATTTGAGTCCTTGTCCATCTGCATTTCTGTGGGCTCCATCTGCCCCCATTGCTCCCTGGCATCGTGGCTGCCCTCAGACCCCTGGTGAAGCCCAAGATCGTCAAAAAGAGGGCCAAGAAATTCATCCAGCACCAGACTGATATGTCAAGATGAAGCACAAATGGCAGAAACCCAGAGGTCTTTACAACAGAATGCATAGAAGATTCAAGGGCCAGACCTTGATGCCCATCATTGGTTACGGAAGCAACGAGAAAGCAAAGCACCAATGGCTTCCAAAAGTCACAATGGTTCACAATGTCAAGGAGCTGGAAGTCCTGCTGATGCACAACAAATCGTATTGTGCCAAGATGGCTCGTGTTTCCTCCCAGAACCACAAAGCTATCGTAGAAAGAACTGCCCAGCTGGCCCTCAGAGTCACCAATCCTAATGCCAGACTGCGCAGTAAAGAAAATGAATAGATAGCTCATGTGCACGTTTTATTTGTGTTTAAATAAAACCATAAAAACTGCAAAAGATAAACAAATGTTTAATATTTGCAAACATAATATTAAAACAAATATTCCCACTACATCACAGAAGTAGCATATCACACGAAGTAACCCTCTACCTGTGTGCCTGCACACAGCAGTGCCCAGTAGAGGTTTGCTTGGTCCCTCACCTTCTTTTCCCTCCCTTCCCTAATCCCCCCTTGCTCCTGCCCCCGATATCTGCCTCTCTCTCCTCACCAAACCTCCGGTTCCTCTGCCAGCACCATTCTTAGTGATGCAGAATCGCCTTCTGTTATGGACCAAATGTCTGTGTTCCCCAAAGTTCATATATCGGAGCCCTAACCCTCAATGAGATAGTACAAGGGAGGAATTTGTTTATAAAAATAGCATACTTGACCAGGCACAGTGGCTCGAGCCTGTCATACCAGCACTTTGGGAGGCTGAGGCGAGAGGATGACCTGAGCCTATGAATTCAAGACCAGTCTGGGACACTTGGTGCGACCTCGTCTCTACAACAAATCAAGAAAATTTAGCCAGGCGTGGTGGTGCCTACCTTTAGTACAGTAGTTCCAGCTACTTGGAAGACTGAGGAGGAAGGGTCATCTGAGCCCAGCAGGTCAAGGCTGCAGTGGCTGTGAACATGCCGCTGCACTCCAGCCTGGGCGACAGAGTAAGACTCCGACAAAAAAAAAAGCATATTTATTCTGACATGTTTAAACTTCAGTCATCCTCAAAGTACTGTTTCATGCAATAAACATATTAAGATGCTTTTTCCAATGCTCGAAATGGTTTTTGAACTCGCCATTTTTGACGCCTTTTAGTGCTTCTGCTGTTTTCTGTTTCACCTCTTCTTGAGGACTTTTTTCATCCAGGGAAACAAAAAAAAGTTGCTGGGAATTAGATTGGTGGAATAGGGAGGGTGGAGCATGGGGATCATGTTATTTTTGGTCAAAAACTGCTGAACACTCAGTATGGTATGGCCAGGTGCACTCATAAGTCACCCATCACAAAATGGGTAAACACATTTAAAGAATTTCCAAAAAAAATTCACTGAAGCTGCACCATGAATATGAAGAGTGTTGGGGAGGCATGCACGGACACAAAGCATGAGCATGACCAGTACTTCAGTCGCTGATTTGCTGAGATGTTTCTCAAGGTGGACAGTTCTGGGGACCTGTGCACCAACCAACCTCTTCAAATGTTGCCAGCAGTGTGTTCAGAAAAGAATAAAGGAGAAAGGAATTCCTATAGAAAGACTGGAGTTCAAAGAAAAGCCTGAAAACTCTTCTTGACCTTGACAGTCACCTTGAAAATGGATTTCTCAAATCAGGAAATTGAGGACTCTTGATTTTTTCAACTGGCTGAGAAGACAGTCATCAGATTTGGTGAGGAATTTGGGAGAGAGTTTTATTTCCTCTTTCTTGATGTTTTTTTCTCACTTGTAAAAGATGATGAACCCTTTTCTTTGAGATGATTTCTCACTTGCTCTGGCATCTTACAAAAACTCAAGTGTGCTAAAATTGAAAATTTTGGGAGATTATGGTTGAAATATTTGATCTGGGATCAGCTTTTTGTTTATTTGGTTTTTTGCTGTTGTTTTGGGGTTTTTTGTTTGTTTGTTTTTTGAGTCGAAGTTTCACTCTGTCACCCAGGCTGGAGTGCAGTGGCACACCCTCAGCCACCCCAGCCTCGACCTGCTGGGCTCAGGTGATTCTTTCTACCTCAGCCTTCCAAGTAGCTGGAAACACAAGTATATGCCACTACGCCTGGCTAATTTTTTGATTTATTGTAGAGATGGTGTCTCACCATGTTGCTCAGGCTGGTCTCAAACCCCTGAGCTCAGGCAATCCCCTCACCTCCACCTCCCAAAGTGCTGGGATTACAGGCTTGAGCCACTGCACCCAGTTGGGATCATTCTTTAAATATACGTAAATTATACGTAAATTATATATAAATTATAAACTCCTCAGGATGACCTCTTAATTTTTGCTGCAAAGGACATTGTATACACTGTATACTAGGATCATTGTTCATGAAAGCAATTGGTTAGATCTCTTTACTCTGAAAAGGGATCTGGACACAACTTTCAACCAGTGCTTGGGAGCATTGTTTTATATTTTTTTTATAGAGTAACTAACGGTTAAGATTGCTGGTGGCCTGGGTTAGCAAAGACAATTTTTAACAAACAGTCCTCTGCCTTAATAAGAGGTGTCAGATTAAGATGTGGGAGTTTCAAGAATGTTGCAGCAAACACCATTTCAGAGCTTACAGTATAATTTGGAAATTAAACTACTTGGCGTAGCTGTGAAGAAATAGCCTAAATTTCAAAGATTTGCTCTGGCCAGCTTTCAGACCAGGTCAGTGAATTAAATCAACCTGCAAAATGCTGCATCTGATTAAACTGGGGGGAAAGATGTTAGCTTTATTGCCGTGTTTACCAACTCTGCCCTATAATCATGAATATGGAATAAATTATAACATTTAGTTTCTCTAAAAAAAAATTCACTGAAGCTGAAGAACTGCAGCCTCTCACAACAATGCCAGCTGAAACATGGAGGTGGATGGGTTCCTAGAACATTTACCTAGCAGGGGAAGCTGGTACTATAAGGGACCCATCCTCCAAAAAATAATTCCAGGGTTTAGAAGCTGTTCCTCCTCATATTTAAGGTAGAGACTTTGAGAGATAATTAGGTTTAGATGAGGTCATGAGGATGTAACTCCCATGATAGGATTCGTGTCCTCATAAAAAGAGGAGGAGATGAGGGTTTGCTTGCTCTCTGTCATGTGAGGACATAGCAAGAAGGTGGCTGTAGAAGGCGGCTGCATGCAAGCCAAGAAGAGATCCCTGGCCGGAACCCAACCACACAGGCACTCTGATCTCACACTTCCAGCCTCCAGAACTGTGAGAAATAAGTGTGTATTATTTAAGTCACCCAGCTTATGGTATTTTGTTATGGCAGCCAAGTTGAGTCAGATACCCTCAAACTGCCTGCAAGAGCAAAATCCTCAGCTCCAAAATGCCAGAAAATATGCCTTTGATGAAATTGTCCTGGGCTATAAAGTTTAGCAAAATGCCTCTCCTCTAGTGAAGTAAACTAGATTATGTAAAACCCAAATATCCCAAAACAACAGAATTTCTGTAGGCTTATGATCTGAGAGGTCGAGGCCCTCACCCACACCGAATGGCCAGGCACCTCTACCAGTATTTCTCAAAATGTGGTCCTTTGACCGCCTTTATCAGAAATTACTCAGAGTGCCTGTTATAAAAATCATATGTCTGCCACTATACACCTGTTTCATTGGAAGCAATCGTTGCGATCCCAGAAGTCTGCATTTTAACACGATCCCCAGGGCATTCTTATGAATATAGTACATGACAACCACTGAAGGATATCCTGGTCACTGCCACCCCATCTCCTCTTGAATATCCTGCTGCAAAGTGGAGCTCAGATGGCCATAGAGAACCTTCTTTCAACAATTGTGCTCAAAACATGGTCCGTGCTGTGCAGCATCACTTGGGATCTTGTTAGAAATGCAGAAACCCAGGCCCCAGCCCAGACCTGCTATCTCGTGGTGTATTTTTCTTTGTTATTGCTGATTTGAGTCAGAGTCACACTCTGTCACCCAGGCTGGAGTGCAGTGGTATGATCCTGGCCACTGTAGCCTCGACCTGCTGGGTTCAGGCAATCCTTCTACCTCAGCCTTCCAAGTAGCTGAGAATACAGGTGCACGTCACCACACCCAGCTAATTTGCCCAGGCTGGCTGAACCCCTTGGCTCAGGCAATCCTCTCTCCTCAGCCTCCCAAAGTGCTGAGATTACAGACATGAGCCACTGCACCCAGCCTGAGGGTGTACTTTTCTATTAGAGTTTGGATGAAGTGCTCTGCTCCTGTAAACCCAGGCTACCCCCATGAGTCTAGTGAACAGCTTGAGGGTCTATCAATATATTCCTACTGTCAGGATTCCAAAATTAAGATAAGCTACTGAGAAAAACTCAAAGAAGAGCCAAGGTGGATGCAGAGTGATTCCCTTTGGAGCCTAATCTCAAATAAACACCTAACCATGGGCCAGGTGTGGTGGCTCATGCCTATAATCCCAGCACTTTGGGAGGCTGGTGTGAGAGAATTGCCTGAGCCCAGGGGTTCGAGACAAGTCTGGGCATTTGGCGAGACCTCATCTCTACAATAAATCAAAAAATTAGCTGGGTGTGGTGGCACATGCCTGTCGTTCCAGTCACTTGGAAGGCTGGGGCAAAAGGATCATTTAAGCCCAGCAGGTCGAAGCTGTGGTGGCCATGAGCATGCCACTGCACTCTAGCCTGGGCGACAGAGTGAGACTCCAATGCAAAAAAAAAAAAAATCTAACCATGGACTGTTAGAGAAGAAGGTAAAATTTTCGTGGCCAGGGTGACAAACCTTGTCATTAAACCTTCTGGCATCCATTTCATCTTTATGGTAGAGACTGCAAGTTGTCCCCCACTAACCAATCTCCTCTGCTTTCTTCATAATAGAACTCCTGGTATTTAGCTGGTACTTGACTGACCAAAATAGAGGCCACATTACTCAGAGTGCCTGTTATAAAAATTATATGTCTACCACTATATACCTCTTTCATTGGAAGCAATTGTTGGGATCCCAGAAGTCTGCATTTTAACATGCTTCCCAGGGCATTCTTATGAATATAGTACATGACAACCACTGAAGGATACACTGGT
Source organism: Carlito syrichta (assembly GCF_000164805.1). Taxonomy (NCBI): domain Eukaryota; kingdom Metazoa; phylum Chordata; class Mammalia; order Primates; family Tarsiidae; genus Carlito; species Carlito syrichta. Next base: position 268,688 of record NW_007246402.1, on the reverse strand, counting down.
CACTACCAACCCACCTCAAGTACTTTAGCTGGTACTTGACTGCCCAAAATAGAGACCACATTACTCAGCCTTCCCTGAAAGTAGGATGTTTGCATGTAAGTTCTAGTCAATGCTATGAAAGTAAAGGTGTCTGGGAAGCAAAGGTGTCTTTTGCAACTTCCAGTAAGTTTCCCTACAAGAATGGAATATACCCTTCTTCATTCCTTCTTTCCTTCTTGCTAGAATGTAGACATGATGGCTGGAGCTCAAGCAACCACCTTGGACTGATACATATCCCCTTTATACTATAACATGGTTCAGGTAACGTGAACCGATGACTCCTGTGTCCTCAAAAAGGCTGAGTGTCACCGGGTGCAGTGGCTCATGCCTGTAATCCCAGCACTTTGGGAGGCAGAGGCAAGAGGATTGCCTGAGCCTAGGGGTTCAAGACAAGCCTGACCAACATGGTGAGACCTCATCTCTACAATAAATCAAAAAATTAGCCGGGTGTAGTGGCGCATGCCTGTGGTTCCAGTCACTTGGAAGGCTGAGGCGGAAGGATCACCTGAGCCCAGGAGGTCCTGGCTGCGGTGGCCGTGAGTGTGCCTGGGTGACAGAGTGAAATTCCAACTCAAAAAAAAAGAAAAGGCCTGAGTGTCTTGACTAACAGAAAGACACTCCATCACTCAGGGAGATTTGGTATCATTCTGGGTGTGCCTGTATCTCCCAGCAGAAAGTAAATGGAAGTGCACGAAGGAGGGGAAAATAGGGCCTGCTCCATTCTTCTCATAGGGCTTTGTTTAACCTTTCCATTCCTCAGGCACTTCCAGGAAAAAAAAAAGTCATTAACCCTCTTGAAGCTCTTGTCAAGATTTCTTTCTGCTTGCAGTCAGGAATTCTAATCTACTTTCTATTATAGCAATTCAGACAAGTTCTTCTTCATCATCTTTAAGTGGAAAAAGAACTAGAACTGCCTGCTACCGACAACATTTCAATATAAAACCCTCTGTTCCTTCATTACACAAGCTCTTATTTCAGGGCATGTTATGTGTGAGTCACTGTAGTGTGGCAGAGAGGGGCTGATAACAGTTAAAAGTAATCCTCGCTTTGGGGAGGCTGAGGTGAGTGGATTGCCTGAGCCCGCGGGTTCGAGACCCGCCTGGGCAGCGAACCTCATCTCTACAATAAATCAAAAAATCAGCCAGGCGTGGTAGTGCATGCCTGTAATTCCGGCTACTCGGAAGGCTGAGACAGAAGGATCCCCGGAGCCCAGCAGGTCGAGGCTGCGGTGACCAGGAGCGGCCACTGCACTCCAGTCTGGGCAACAGAGTGAGACTCCAACTCAAAAAAAAAAAATCAACCTACAAGCTCCAGACTTGCTAGACAATGGGATGTGAGAAAATCAAATAGCCAAAGGTCATTTTCCTGAAAATGCAAGATAGTAATCCATTCACAACTTTACCCCCATATCCTCTCTTTGTGAAGGTATTGGTTTACAACCCCTGCTTGTCATGTGTACCCTGAAGATAATTTGTTCTTTGAAACTATGATTTTGCTAAATACAACCTTGCAAATTCCAAAGAAAAATGTGTAGTCACACAACTCGACCCCCTTCCTTACCTAAACTAAGGTATAAAACCCCTCTCCTGTTTCTCCAAGTTGCTCAGTCTTGGAGCATTAGCCTGCTGGCTCGCACCGGTGCTAATTAAGCTACTTCCTAAGACAGCCTCAGTGTCAAGGTCTCTCTGTTTTCCCACAACAGTAGTAGGCTTGGGATAGAATGAAATCTTCCTGAAAGCTGTTTTTGATTAGTGTATTTGTCTCTAAAACCCAAACCCCTGACTTTAAGCAACAGTTCGATTATTTCAATGCCAAGGGCCTCGGCCTTGACATTACTCAGTGATTAGACCCTTCCATAAACTAGAAAATTGTTGTTGGGTTTGAGTGTTTTTCCTTGGGGGGTGGGGGGGAATTGGATATATACTCTCTTCTATTTCCCCTCAACTCTTAAATGACCATAGTCATTAAATTACCATTCTTTAACGATTCAGAATAAGTTCTCCAAATGGTTCTAATTCATATTGTCTCTCTCTTTCTCTATTCTGTTTTTTTAGATACTTGCCATCTTTATGGGTGTAAAGTGACATCTCAATGTGGTTTTGATTTGCATTTCCCTAATAATTAGTGATGCTGAACATCTTATTATGTCTATCTTAGCCATTTGCATATATTCTGAAAGACTCAAAAGAACTATACTTGCTATGAAAGAAACGTTTACTGTATTTTATAAATCCCTACCTCAAACCACGTAAGACTAGGCATATGTAAGGCACCTAACTGTAACTGTAAAGTTACAAAATATTTGCAGT
>NW_007246402.1:263291-265602 GCF_000164805.1 Carlito syrichta | reverse complement strand
CCAGACTCGAGCCTGAATAAAAAGACCCTCGTGTGTTTGCATCAGAGCTGGCTCTTTGGTGGTCTCTCGGATTTAGGACTTTGGGGTACTACATATTCTTTATTTTATTTATTTAGAAATAGAGTCTCACTCTATTGCCCAGGCTGGAGTGCAGTGGCACAATCATAGCTCACTGCAACCTTGAACTCCTGGGTTCAAGTGATCCTCCTGCCTCGGCCTCCCATCACTCTCTCTCTCTCTTTCCCCTACTCCCAAGATAAGGATACATGATAAAGAACAGTGCATTTCCCAACTCATTATAGATCTTCAATAAATTTTACCTAAACCTGACATCTTTGGTTTTATGTTTTACTTTCTGTATTCTCTCTTGCACCATACCATTTAATGCATACTTTTGTTTCTCATTTTGTTTTGTTTTGTTGAGTCAGAGTCTCAATCTGACACCCAGGTTATAGTACAGTGGCACACTCATGGCCACCGCAGCCTTGATCTTTGGGTTCAGGTGAACCTTCTGCCTCAGCCTTCCAAGTAGCTGGAACCACAGGTGAATGCCACCACGCCCAGCTAATTTTTTTTATTTACTGTAGAGATGAGGTCTTGCCAAGTGGCCTAGGCTGGTCTCGAATCCCTGGGTTCAGACAAACCTCTCACCTCAGCCTCCCAAAGTGCTGGGATTACAGCCTGTGAGCCACCACACCTGGCTAATAAACACTTTTAATAGTAGAAATTATGACTATTTTGTTACTTTTGTATTCCTAATATTACTACAAATCACCAACTCTACAAACTGATCTTCAGGAGGTTTGTCCAGAAGGCACCATAATTCAAAATATAAGACAACCCTTATACAGTACATATTTATCATTGTAATCGGTTTCTGTAGTTACATTTGAATGGGAAAGTCCATCTTCTGAAACCATTGTAAAAAATCACTTCAACTAAGACCATGGAGCCTTAATATCTGCAACCAGAAGCAACTGGAAGTCTGGCGGGCATCCCCAGGGCTGTGATTTGGGTTGAAAGAGAGAAATCCTCTTGACACCCTGTTAATGGGGTGTGAAACTGGGATGCTTGTGCTAACCAGGAGTCAACCTCCTTCCCAGACACAAGCAAATGGAGCTGCCTTTTTTTTTTTTTTTTTACTGCTTGCCACACCAATTCCCTGGCAGCTCATGAAATATTTTCATTTAAAAGGACTTTTACAGAGCCAGTAGATGCTGCTGCTGTAAAGAATCCACAGAATAATAGGAAGTAGTTTCTGCACCCTACATTCAGAAAATCCAGAATTACACCCCTCCCCACCCAGGGCCAGACCTCCCTCCTGTTTTTGTTGTTGTTGTTGTTTTGCAGGCGGGATTGAATTAGACCAACTTTTACACCTTAAACTTGGCCCACTCTGCTTTCCAGCCTGGGGTAGCTGGACACAAAATTTCCTAGCACAAGAAGTCTACATGAAAAGCCTAGAGATAGAATTGCAGTGCATGTCCTCGTATGGAAAAGGAGGAGTTTTTTTCCAAAGGCCAGCCTTTGTATAAACTATTTAGACACTTGCCCGCGTGTGTTCACTTACAAGGAATTCTCTTACTAGTTTCCTTCTTCTAGTTCTGGAGTTATATGCATAAAAGAAACAGGGCTTCTTCCATTCATCTGGTTTGATGTGCTTTTTTTTTTTTCTTATTCGTTCTCGCAACATCCTGTTGGGGCCTACGCTGCTGAGAATGTCTCTTACATATTTGGGGTTTGTGGGGGGGCAGGACCCTGGGAAGGGAGGATGTAGGGAGCTTGTGATGAATTTTAACAGGAAATGTCTTTAACAAATGAAGTCTCTCTTCCCCTACCGAGTTCTGAAATGCCTCTGGCTTGAAAATTCCCCATATGCTCGTTATTTATGTATACCACGCAAATTCTAAACAAAGAGCTCCATTCTCAGTGCCCCCACACAGCCCAGAGCAGCCAGGAAATTTTCCACCAGAGAGATATAGGGGGATCCGGAGCAGAACCAGACCAAGGGTCACTGCACAGAACACTGTTGACAAGAGCCAAATATAAGGTTGTGTGGACAATGTGGAGTAGATTGACCTGCCAGGGAAGAATCTGCTTGTTTGTTTCCAGTAAGTTCAAACCTACAAATGGGTCCCTATATTAGTTTGTTTCGGCTGCTGTAACAAAGTACCACAGACTGGGAGGCTTCAACAGAAGAAATTTCTAGTCTCACACTTCTGGAGGTAAGCAGTGGGCAGCATTGGTTCCTGGTGAGGGAGAATTTGTTCTCTGCCTTTCTCCCAGTTTCTTTTTTTTTTTTTTTTTTTTT
>NW_007246402.1:259580-263145 GCF_000164805.1 Carlito syrichta | reverse complement strand
CCACTCACCTCAGCCTCCCAAAGGCGCGGGATTACAGGCTGAGCCACCGAGCCCGGCTTCTCCCAGTTTCTAGTGGTTTGTTGGCAATCTTTGGTAATCCCTGATTTGTAGAAGCATTAGTTAATCCCTGTCTTCATTTTCACATGACGTTCTTCCTGTGTGCATGTACCTGTATCTAAATTTCCCCTTTTTATAGGATACCAGTCACATTGATTAGGGTCCACCCTACAGACCTCATCTTAACTAATTACATCTGCAAAGACCCTTTTCCAATTAAGGTTACATTCACAGGTACTTGGGTTAGGACTTCAACATACAATTCAATCTATAACAGCAGCCAATATAAAACATCCTGACAACAAAGCTGGTAACCCTTATTGGAGGCAGCCAGTGGGGCAATTGTGTAATTAGCCTTAAAAAAAAACTTTAGCCATCCTGGACTTTGGAGAGCAAGATTCTGAGCCACAGAAATCCTCAGGGAAGAACTAGCCTCTGAAAGGTGCTCTTTAAGAAAGGAGTCCAGGCCCAGATGGGAGGATTGCTTGAGCCCACGGGTTTGAGAACAGCCTGCGCATCTCTATAGTAAAAATCAAAAAATTAGTCAGGCACGGTAGTATTCACCTGTAGTTCCGGCTACTTGGAAGGCTGAGATGGAAAGATCGCTGGAGCCCAGCAGGTCGACGGTAGGGTGGCTGTGAGCATGCCATTTTACTCCAGCCTGGGTGACAGAGTGAGACTCCAACTCAAAAAAAGAAAGAAAGAAAGAAAGAAAGAAAGGAGTCCATTCAAGACAACTCTCGCTTTCCTGGACCTTCATTCAAGCAGATGGGCAAAAATCTTGCTAAATCTGACAAGAGCAGTGGGCTATTTCTACTCAGATTGGCCATTTCCATTGCTTCCACTAAGACAAAAGCAAGGAGAGAAGTCAGAGAAAGGGATTAATCACCAGCCTTTGCTGAGTTGATTCAACTCTGCTTCCCCTTGACATATTTCCTCCCTGTTTCCTTCCCTCTCATTCTACTCCATCCTGAAAATAAAAAGTTTCACAGTATAGTGAAAAAGTGAAACTTCAGACAGGCACATGCTTGACGACTCCAAATTCACTTGAACTTAAGCACCAAGGACTAGACAGTCCTCGCATTCTTTAATTCCTGTTTTGATGGAACTTCCTCAGGCCTCAAGGGAGTAGGCCAATGACTGTGTGGAACTGTCTTCCAGTCATTTGTTTGTGTGCCTGTTTGCCTGTGGTTTGCTTCCTTCAATGTATCTGTGCCATCCTCTGTTACGCAGCACAAGAGGAGGACTCCAGGGAGAGCAGGTGGAGAGCTAGGGCTGGGATGGATGTACCCACCTTCTCCTTCCGTGGTGGGCCCAAGTAGGCTCTCACCACTGAACAGGGTGGTTGGTCCGGTCTCTCCCATCATGGTTGGCCACAAGGACAGCCCTGTCTTGCAGCTTGTACAAGCTCCTGATCCTGCTTCTCCTCTGCCATCTTAACTGTATCTTGATCCAGACTGTCACCTGCCTCAATAGAGAGATCGTAGGATGTATTCACTAGCATCCCATCTTCCTGCTCCAGTAAAACTTATTTTTTCACCCAACTTGCGGTTAGTCCCAAATCGCACCTACCCAATTGATGTGGGGACAGATGATCAGTCCAACACCAACCTTATGAAAACCATCTGACAAATTTTCCAGCGCGTCTGGCACCCTCAGCATATCAGGTCCTGAGAGCGTGGAACCCTTTGCAATTGCTGTTGAAATCAGCTCTCAGGACATGGAAGGTTATATGGTAAATGTGCATTCATTTTTAGGATAATTTAGGTTCAGACTCCAAAGTTAAGTTACAATCTAATGTGTGAATTTAGAGCTTCCAGTTTAAGATGTTAGATGATATTTTACTTATTCCACAAACACAGTATTCACCATTCACCTGAAACTGTTCTATGAGCCTTACAAATATTAAATAATTTAAAACAGCGTAACTCCATGAGGTAGGTACAAGTATTTTCATCCTTATTTTACAGAGGAGGAACATGACACACAAAAAAGGTTTGGTAACTTGCCTAAGGGAATTTAGCTAGTAAGTGGCAAAGCTAGGGCTCAAACCCTTCCAGTTGAATCCATAGTCTGAACACTTAACCACTACATTGAGGTATGACGCAGTAACCCCAAATCTAAGAAGACTTGTGTGTAATGTTTACCTATTCCAAAGAAGTCACCAGGAGGTCCAGATGGAAAACACATGGGTTAAAACTTATGAAAGGCATCGATGGTGGCATGTCGGTGAAGAATCCTTGCCTCAGGATAATACAGCTAGCAGCTTTATAATCAAGAAAGCAATTATTCAAATTGCAGCTGGACACAGTGACTCACATGCCTGTAATCCCAGCACCTTGAGAGGCCGAGGAGAGAGGATTGCCTGATCCCAGGGGTTCAAAACCAGCCTGGGTCACTTGGTGAGACCTTGTCTCTACAATAATTAAATAAAAATTAGCTGTTTGTGGGGGTGCGTGCCTGTAGTCCCAGCTACTTGAAAGGCTGAGATAGAAGGATGACCTAAACCCAGCAAGTCAAGGCTGTGGTGGCCATGAGCATGCCACTGCACTCTAGCCTGGGCAACAGGGTATGACTCTGACTCAAAAAAAAAAAGTATTCAAATTGCTATATGGTGTTTACAATTACATTAATTAAGACAACTACATTGTTCTCAACCTCTGTTCTATCACTTGCATTCCATGGCTCATTACTGGGAACATGCATATCCTTCAGAGACCAGTCTTGACCAGAGGTGTTCCCTGAGGGAGGGGACAGAAAGAAGCCAGGTATAGGAGGGAAGGGTCCATGTCCAAACAATACTTCACATGAGGACTAACTATAATTTTAATAAGTCAATGGAACAAAAAACAGGAGGAATAGTTGAAAAGTTGCAGCTCGGCCGGGTGCAATGGCTCACGCCTATAATCCCAGCACTTTGGGAGGCTGAGGTGAGAGGACTGCCTGAGCCCATAGCTTAGAAACCAACCTGGGCAACTTGGTGAGACCTCAACTCTACAATAAATCAAAAAATTAGCTGGGTGTGGTGGCGCGTGCCTGTAGTTCCAGCTACTTGGAAGACTGAGGCGGAAGGATCGCCTGAGCCCAACAGGTGGAGGCTGCAGTGGCCATAAGCGTGCCACTGCCCTCCAACCTGGGCAACAGAGTGAGAATCTGACTCAAAAAAAAAAAAGTTGCAGCTTACTGGGGACTTTCCGGACAAGAACTCATTTCTCTGTGAGACGTTACTGCACTTAAACACAACCTTTCTCTAACTCAACCAGGTTGGCCAGAGATTAGAAAAAATGCAATCAATTATTGCACTGAAGTGTAGTTACAATTATCCAAAAGGGTTGTACCCACTCTTAATTAGGATAGCACTGACTCTCTGAGGAATGCTGTGCTAGACAATATTTTGCTTTCACTACTAAGAGCTTTCACTGTGTCCCTGGTCTTCTTTAGAGGCAAATACTAACATGGCAAACACACACACACACACACACACACACACACACACACACACACACAC